>NW_007030347.1:0-12572 GCF_000164805.1 Carlito syrichta | reverse complement strand
CGGGTCTCGAACCCGTGGGCTCAGGCAATCCACTCACCTCAGCCTCCCAAAGGCGCGGGATTACAGGCTTAGCTACCGAGCCCGGTTATTAAGTATCATTTTTAAAAACCAAAACATATGGCCAGACTCGGTGGCTCAGCCTGTAATCCCAGCACTTTGGGAGGCCAAGGCGAGTGGACTGCCTAAGCCCGTGGGTTCGAGACTAGCCTAGGCGACTTGGTGAGACCTCGTCTCTACAATAAATAAATAAATAATTAGCTGGGCATGGTAGCATACACCTGTAGTTCCGGCTACTTGGAAGGCTGAGGTGGAAAGATTGCTGGAGCCCAGCAGGTCGACACTGGGGTGGCCACGAGTGTGCCACGGCACTCCAGCCTGGGTGACAGAGTGAGACTCTGGTTCAAAAAAAAAAAAACACACAATATAAAGTAAGCACTGTATGAAAAAAAGTGAAATGATAAAACTTATAGAGCAAGATACTAGTTACAAAACACAACAAATCTTTACTGTGAATAAAAGTGGATCATTTGTGGAAAAAAGCCAACTAGGAGATAACATTTCAAAAGAAAGCCAAAGTTTAAGGTTGTGAAAGACAGCTTAGCTTGATGCTTTTTCTTGATACAATGTAAGACTGTATTTCTGCACAAATATCATATCAATGTTTTTAACCCAAGTATTATTACAACATTTCCCAAAATTAAACAACTCAGAAATAGTTGGAGAGCACTTTCCCATTAAATTATTCAACATTATCTTTAAAAAACTCTTTTTGCTGGATAGGCTGGATTGAGAAAATATACACAACCAACAACTGTTTTAACCTTCAAAACAAATTAAGACAAACAAATAGGAAGCAGACAAGAAAATAACATTTCCATTCCCCCAACTCCATTACTCCTAGCCCATAATCCCCCTTTTCTCTATCCCAAGTCCCTCTCATAAGTATCATGCAACAGCAGCTTGCTGGGATTTTTTTAACCTCCCCAATAATTTCCATCAGCCTCTCTGATAGATATCCCCAAAATATGCCAATTAAATAAGGCAATGTGCTTGCCACTGCAAAAGAAGATTCAAGACAAACTTAGGGGCATCACTCTGAAGACGCTGCTGCCTTTTCTCCCTTCTGCTTCATAGAAATCATGGAACTGTCACTTACATCATGCTTTGTTGGAATATATCACAGTGATTAAAAGCACGAATTTTGAGTCAGGTCATATGACTATTTCTATATTATGACAAGTGCCAAAACACAATAAAGATAAGAAAAAAACTGGTTTACTGAATTAGGCAATCTCAAAAATGTACATAATTGGCAGAAATTTAAATTAATAAAAACCATCCTGGAAGTCCATTTGGCTATAAGCATCCAACACCTTAAAAATATACATGTAATTTGACTCAGAAATTCAATTATAAATTGAATTTATTCCATTTCTTCTAGAAAAATAATAGGTTAAACATGCAACATGTAGGTACAGGAATGTTCTCTAGAACAAGTCTAGAGTGATGTTCATAATAGTAAGACACTGCAAAAATCTCAAATGCCCCACAGTATAAGACTGGTTAGTCAATTTATTATGAACAACCACACCATGAAATACTATGCAAACATTAAAATGAATGATAGACTGGGCGTAGTGGCACATGCTATAATTCCAGCACTTTGGGGGTCAAGGCAGGAGGACTGACTGAGGCGAGTAGTTGGAGACTAGCCTGGGAAACATCACTACAAAAAAAACAAAAAATTAGGCAGGTGTGGTGGTGCACACCTGTATTACCAGCTATTCAGGAGGCTGGGGCAGAAGGATCACCTGAGCCCAGGAGGTCGAGGCTATGGTAAGTCATGATCATGCCACTGTACTCTAGCCTGGGCAGCAAGTGAAACTTTGATTAAAATTTTAAAAAAAGAATGATAAACAACCACATTCAGCTAGACAATATTTATAATATGATATTGGGTGAAAAATGCAGATTACAAACATGAAGTATAAAATAATCTCAATTGTATTTTTTAAAATTTAGTCACATAGACACCCTGATATAATATACCTAAAAATGTGAGACAATAGTTATCTCTAAGTTATGACATTAAAGGTGATTAATATTTCCTTCTTTGTAAATTTTTCATCTTCTCATTTCATTACAACGAGCATCATAACTTTTATTTATTTATTTTTGAGTCAGGGTCTCACTCTGTCACCCAGGCTGGAGTGTACTGAAACAATCATGGCTCACTGCAGCCTTGAACTCCTGGGCTCAAGCAATCCTCCCACCTCAGCCACCTGAGTAGCTGGGACTATAAGTCCTCGCCACCATACTAACTTTTTTATTTTTGTAAGGACGAGGTCTTGCTACATTGCTTAGACTGGTCTCAAACTCCTAATTTCAAACAATCCTCCCACCTCAGCCTCCTCAAGTACTAGGATTACTGACATGAGCCACTATGCCTGGTCTCATCATTACTTTTATAATATGAAAAGCTTTTTACATTTTGAGTAAAAAAAGTTTTGTATGTGTAGTAAATATACACAAAGCATACAGATAACCAAGAGTTAATTACATAAGTCCATGTAACATATGTGTACATATACCTACATAACTAATCTCACTTCTATAAGTACACATCTTAAGTTTTGACATTTGAAAATCAGCACTTCTTTAGAGTATAATTTAGACCTTCTTTAACATTTCAAAGGAATTGAGGGACATCTGTGACATCCTAACATACCAATACTGCTTCAATACTATTTTACAATCCATTTTTAGGTTGTTTTGTTATAGGTGAACGTTTAGTACTATGCTGTACCCTGCCTTTTGAGTTACTGCCCCCCAAAAAAGAAAAGGAAAACTAAACCACCTCTAAATATACTGCCTGACGTTCATAAGGAAAACCACAACAGAATGCCACTTCTTTAACAGTTTTAGAAAGGAGTAATTATCAGTGAGGGCCCCAGGAAGTAAAGAGGAAACATCAAATAAATTATTCAGATATTCAGACAAGTCTGATTTTTCTCTCCTTGCAAGCATCTCCACCAAAATACAACATGAGAAGATGAAGCTTAATACACAGGAAGATTAAGAGAACAACTTTTAAAACCATTTAAATTATTTAAGTATTCATAATAATTTAGTAATTTAACACTAAACTAAGTATGAACTTCTTATAAAAGATACATCATTTAGATTTTATTCATTCAGGTTAGAGTTACAAATGAGCTATGGCATGCTGACCCATCGGTTAAGAAATATTAAAGACATGCAAGAATTCATAAAATTTTATAACTGGTCATAAAAAGAAAAAAAAAACACTCACCACCAAGTCCCAATTATTTTGTTCAAGCAATGTAATAGCTTCATCAATGTTTTCAATGCCGGTACATGCCTAGAAACAAAATAAACAAACATTTTAGATATAATTTTAGAAACAGAGAGGTTAATACACTTAAAAATGTAAGGCTGGATGCAATGACTCATGTCTGTAATCCCAGCAATTTGGGAGGCAAAGGCGAGAGGACTGCTTGAACCTAAAAGTTCAAGACTAGCATGGGCAGCATAGTAAGACCTTGTCTCTACAAAAAAAAAATAAAAAAAATAAAAAAAATTAGCCAGGCATGATGGCATATGCCTGAGGTCCCAGCTACTCAGAGGATAAGGCAGCAAGATCACCCGAGTCCAGGAGGTTGAGGCTGCTGTGAGCCATGATCGTATCATTGCACTCCAGCCTCGGTGACAGAATGAGAACCCAATGCAATAAGTAAATAAATAAATAATATAATATATACTTTAAGTTCAAATAGGTATATGAATAAAGCCAAAACATAAAATGCCTAACACTTCTGAGCATTTTATACAGGTGTGAAAATTGTTAATTGCAAAGTAAATTTACAATGCTCTGAAATGAAAGACAATAAAATAAAACAATAAAAGAAAGTATGTCTAAATATTGCATTTTGGAGAACAGGATGATCTCTGAGAAAAACAACTTCCATTCAAAAGTTTCTAATGGACAACCACATGTAAATAAATGAACTTCAACCCAAACCTTGCACCTTATACAAAACTAACTCAAAACATGTTAACAGATCTAAAGTAAAATCAAAACTATAAAACTTCTGGACCTGTGCTGTCTGATATAATAACAACTAGACACATGTGGCTAATGAGTCCCTGAAATGTGGCTCAACTAAGTTAAGATGTGCTGTTAAGTATACAATTAATACAAGGTAAAACAACGCAAAAATTAAAATGTACACTCTCATTAATAATTTTTCTTTTGAATACATGTTGAAATGAGAATTTTTGATATATTGGCATATAATATCAAAATTAATTATACCCAGTTCTTTTTGCCTTCTTAAGAAATACTAAAAAATTTTTAATTTCTATATGTCACTATATTTCTAGTGCTGTTCTTGACGAAAAAATAAGAGAACATGTTTGTGACTGAATTAAGTAAATATTACTAAGATACAACAGCAAATGCACAATCCAAAAATAAATAGAATTGGCTTTACTAAAATAACTACTGGTCTTTGAAGGAAACTGTTAAAAGAATTAAAAGGAAAGTCACAGACTAAAGAAAATATCTCCAAAATATGTCTAACAGGACTTGTAATTAGAATATAAAAATGCACAAAACTCCATTTTTAAAAATTAAAAATAACAAGATTTTAACAGAAATGTCATCAAAGATATACAGATGATGAATAAGCTCATGAAAAAGTGCTCAACATCATTAAACATTAGGGAAAACGAAAAAAATACAGATACTACTTCTACATACTACAGTGTTAAAAAATACTGACAATACTAAACGATGGTGAGGATGCAGAAGAATTAGAACTCTCCTACACTGCTGGTCAGGATGCAAAATTATATAACCAATTGGGAAAATTATTTGGTAGTTTCTTAGAAAGTTATGACCCAAAAATCCCGCTCCTATGTTCTTCTCCAAAAAAAGTGAAAATTTTAGCTCACATAAAAACCTATATGTGAATTTTTAATAGTAGTTTTATTCAAAATCACTGGAAACAATAAACACCCCAAATGGCCTTCAACTATCCAACCGTAAATAGAAAACTATTCAGCAAGAAAAATGAACAAACTACTGATAACACAAAATAACGTTAATTAATCTCGAATTATGCTAAATGAAAGAAGTGAGATTCAAAAAGAAAGGCTACATTCGGTGGGCCATGGTGGCTCATGCCTGTAATCCCAGCGCTTTGAGAGGCCAAAGAGGGAAGATCTCTTGAACCCAGGAGGTCAAGGCTGTGGTGAGCCATGAGTGTGCCACTGCACTCCAGCCTGGGTGACAGTGAGACCTACCACATTCAAAATACTACAAACTGATCCCATTTGTAGGACATTCTAGCAAAGACAAAGTAATAAGAACAAAAAAAACATATCAATGATTGCCAGGGATTTAGATGAGAATACGGATTAATGACAAAGGTGCAGAAAAAGCATCTGTGGGGAGGAGATAATGAAACACTTTTGATTCTGGACCCATATAAAATCAACAAGACAAATAAACCAGCATTTAAAAATGCAATCTTTATTTTCAGTTAGGTGAAAAGAAAGAGATAATCCAAAAGTTTCTAAATACTTACAGATGCTACCAAGAGCAATTCAGACAGGGTAGAAGTTGCACAGAAGGAAGAGGAGAGAAAAGCCACATGGAGTTCAGAGAGAACCCAGAGCAACAAATATAGAAAAGTACTAGAAAAATACACTTCCTCAGTGATGTCAACAAAAATGGGATAGTAGTAGTTCCAAGAGGGAGCATAGTCAAAGATAGGGTAGGTAATTTGTCCCTGCACAGAAGCACTGAAAAATAGGCAAAAGCCTTCAGAATTAACCTTGTCAGAAATCTGGAAAACAGTCAAAGAATTAACTGACCCTCAAGTGTATCAACTGAGTAAACACAGGACCAAGAAAAAGGCACCTTAAAATACTGTTTAAAAGGGGTTGGCAATAGCCAGAAACTGCCAGGGGAAGGGGGGTGCACATAGCATCAATAAGAGTACCTGATCTCAACCAGGCAAAGTGGGGACCAAAGGAGGGTCAAACTTTACCTATACGATGACCACTTGTATACCTAATCCTGAATTGTACCCCACATCTTTAAAATAAATAAATAAAATAACAGTGTATAAGCTTCGCAGCATTTTTATTTCCCTTACCACACCCCCAGCTCAGCAGCCCACATTCCTACTGTTGGACCCTGGTACCTGGTTCCCGTGTAAGCAGAGCAGACTTTGCTCTCAAAGAAATGTGTCTGTTTGACCTGTCTGAGACTAGCTGAAGGACAGACTTAAGGCACTTCCCTTTGTTTCACCTAACTCTGACTCTCTCAGTGTGGAAAAGTGATCACCCAGAGGGTATTCCTCAAAAATCATTTTAAGGCAAATGAAAAACCCACTGCTGCTTGGGGCAAAAGATTACAGTTAAGGCTAATACCATACATGCCAAAAACCTGGAGAAAAGACTGGAGAGTTTCTTTGGGAAATTACAGCATTGAAAAGCAAGACACACATATGTCTAGGGCAGGACCCCTACTAAGAAAAGACCTGAGAAAACCACTGGCTCTTCTCTAAGCTCAGCACAAGCAGAAAGTGAAGGCTAAAGCAGAGTTGTAAACAGACCAATTAAGGTTGATGGAATGCCCAAAAGAGAGAATATGCCAAGACTGGGAAAGGTTTTGCTGACTTCTTTCTTTTTCACGTTTTTCTATTGTTTCTGACTCCAGGTATTCAAGGAAATCTCTCCCAAAAACACTATCACACCACAGCTAAAAAATAAGAGACTTCAGAGACTGCTATGGAATGAATATCTGTATAACCCTCAAAATTCACATGTTGAAATCCTAAGCCCTACTATGATGGTATTTGAAGATTGGGTTAAATGAGGTCATGAGAGTGAAACCCTCATGACAGGATTAGTGCCCTTGTAAGAAGAAATATCAAAGAACTTTCGTCTCTGTCTACCTGCCCTCTCTCTCCGCCTCCCCTTCTACTCTCTCCCCCTCCCTCCCAAGCCACCTACAAATAAGGAAGAAATTCAGTAAGTGAAAATTACAACAACTCAAATGGAAAATTAACTAGAAAATTAACTAGAGGGTTTCAATAACAGCTTTGGGCAGGCAGAAGAAGGAAACACAGAACTTGAAGATTACTCCATTGAAATTAGCAATCCTGAGGAGCACACAGAAAAATAAATGGACAAGTGTGAACCCTAAGAGATCTGTTACCATCAAGCATACCAACATACACATAAAGAGTTTACCAAAAGAAGAGAGAAAAAATATTTAAAGAAATAATGGCCAAAAACTTCTCAAATTTGATAAAAGACAATAATCCACAAATTCAAGAAGTTCAACAGGTTCCAAGAAGCAAAACACAAAGATGTCAATACCAAAACACATTATAATCAAACTGTGAAAAGCCAAAGAGAACATTGAAAGCTGCAAGAGAGAAGTGTTTCGTATACAAGGGATCCTTAATAAGATTAGCAGCTAATTTCTCATCAGAAACTATAATCCAGAGGACAGTAGAATGACTATTTAAATTGCTGAAAAGAAAAAAAAACATAAACTAAAAAACTGAATTTCAAAACTGAAGAAGAAATTGACATGCCCAGATAAACAACAGCTGAGGGAGGCTGTCATTATTAGACCTTTCCTACAAGAAATACTAAAGGGATATCATGAGAAATGAAAGGATGCTAAACAGTAACATGAAGTCATACAAAGAAAAAAGGAACACTGGTAAAAGCAACCACATTGGTAAATACAAAAGTCAGTATTACTGTACTTTTGGTTTGTAACTCTTTTGTTTTTCTTTCTAATGACTTAACAGAAAAACACATAAAATAATTTAAAATCTATGTCAGTGGGCACATAATGTATAAAGATGTAAGTTGTGTCCACAACATAATGGGAAAGTGTTATGTTGCACAGAAGCAGAGTTTTTGTATACTATTAAACCTAAATTGGTATTAATTCAAAATAGACTGTTGTTAAGTTGAAGAGGTTATTTGTATTCCCTAAAGTAACCACTAATAAAACGACTTTACAATATATAAGAAAGGAAATGATAAGTGCAATACAAAAAAAATAATAATAATAACCAAACACAAGGCTGTAACGAAGGAATTGGGGGAGAAGACATGACACACAGAAAACAAAACAGCATACCCTACATCTTTATAATAAAAGTTAAAAAATAAAAAATAAAATACAAACAGGGAAATATGATCCTTGCCTGTCCCACAGCTCTAGCTCATGTTAGGAAAAAAGTCTAATTATTAGTCTGCAAATGGGTACAAAAATATAGTTAGAATGAATAAGACCTAGTATTCAATAGAGAAAAGGATGACTATAAACATTGCATATTTTAAAATATCGAAAAGAGTAGAATTAGAATACTCTTTGCATAAAGAAATAATACATGCTTGAGGTGATACACACCCAATTGCACTGATTTGATTATTAAACGTTGTATGCCTGTATTCAACATCACATTGTACCCCATAAATATATAAGGCTATCATATAACTCATGTACCCATAATTAAAAATTTAAAAATTAAAAATTGAGACCTATTTTTAAAAAAACAAAACAAAGTAGCAAATAGCAGAACTAAATGCTTTCTTATTAGTAATTACTTTTAAGTGTAAATTAATTAAACTTTCCAAATAAAAGACAAAGATTAGCAAAATGGATAAAAAGACAAGATCCAACTATACGCTGCCTAGAAGAGACTCACTTCAGATAGATCCAAAGATGCAAACAGGTTAAAAGTGAAAGGATGGAAACAGATATTTCATGCAATTAGTTACCAAAAGACAGTTTGGTTGCCATAAAAATACCAGACAAAATAGCCATTAGGTCAAACATTATTATAAAATAAAAGAAGTATATTATATATTGACAAATGGGACAATCAACAAGATGTAAAAATGAAAACTATATTATACACACCTAACAGCAGACAACCCCTCTAACATATGAAGAAAAAAACTAACATAATTTAAAAGATAAATAGTTACACGATAATGATTGGAAAGCCAGGCACGGTGGGTCACATCTGTAATCCCAGCACTGTGAGAGGTGGAGGTGAGAGGATTGCCTGAGTCCAGGGGTTCAAGACCAGCCTGGGCAACATGGAGAGACCTCGTCTCAACAACAAATCAAAAAAATTAGCCGGGCGTGGTGGCACACGCCTGTAGCTCTAGCTACTTGGAAGGCTGAGGCCGGAAAAATTGCCTAAGCCCAGCAGGTCAAGGCTGCGGTGGCTGTCATAGTGCCACTGTGCTCCAGTGTGAGTGAAAGAGTGAAAATCTGAATCAAATAAACAAACAAACAAACAAATAATCTACAAACAATTATAAGCCAATAAAACTAGATAACCAAGATAAAATGGATAAATCCTCAGAAACACACAAACTACCAAAATTGACTCAAGAAGAAATAGGAAATCTGAACTGATTTACAGCAACAGCTTGTATCTGTAATCAAAAGAATACCAAAAAAGAAAAGTCCAACACTAGATGGCTTCACTGTTGAATTATACCAGTCATTAAAAGAATTAACATCAATCCTTCTAAAACTATTACAAAAATAAAAATGGACAAGAAGGAACAATTCCTAACCCATTCTATGGGGCTAACATCACCTGAAAACAAAACCAAAAAAGATATCACAAGAAAACTACAGACCAATATTGATTAGGAATACAAATGCAAAAATCCTCAACAAAATACTGACAGACTAGACCCAGCTGTGGATTATACACCATAACAAAGTGGGCTTTATTCCACATAAGGTAGTTCAACATAAGGATCATTATACCACATTAACAGAATGAAGGAAAACAAACAAAAAAATATGATCAGCTAAAAGTTATTTTTAAAAATCCAACAAATTTTCATGATTAAAACAATTAAATTATGAATATAAAGAAACCTTCTTAACAATATAAAAGATATGAAAAACCCAGATCTCACATTATACTCAAAGATAGAAAACTAAAAAGCTTGGTCCCCACATCAAGAATAAGGTAAGAGTGCCCACTTTTGCCCTTTCTATGAAACATGATACTGGAAATTCTAGCCAGAGCAATTAGACAACAAAAACAACATAGTGAAACTGGAACAGAAGAAATAAAACTATCTCATTTCAAAGATGACATGATCTTATATATAGAAAATTCTAAAGAATTCACACACAAAAAAAAATTAAAGCTATAAAAGTGTAGCAAAGTTGCAGGTTAAGATCAACACCTAAAATTCAGTACACCAGTAAAAAATTCTAAAAGAAAATTTTAAAACAATTTCATTTATGTTATGGTCCAGAAGAATAAATATCTAAGAATAAATTTGACCAAGGAAGTGAAGAATATATACCAAAAACTATGAAACAATGCTATATAAAACATTGCTATATGAAATTTTGAGAGATATAAATGAGTGAAAAAACAATCTATGTTTATGGACTGCAAGAGTTGGTACTACTCAATACTACCCAAAGTGATCTACTAATTCAATGTAATCTCTATCAAATTCCAACAGCCTTTTTGTAGAAATGTAAAAGCTGATCCTCAAATTAATATGAAATTGCAAAGGACCAGAATAGTGAAAACTATCTTGAAAAAGAAGATAAAAGTTGGAAGACTCATACTTCCTAACTTCAAAACTTACTACAAAGCTACAGTAATCCAAACAATGTAATACTAACATAGGGCCAGACATATAGACCAATACAGAATTGAGAATACAGCAATAAACCCATATATCTATGGCAAATGATTTTTGAAACAGGTGCAAGGCCATTCAATGGGGGAAAAAATAGTATATTTAACAAATGGTGCTGAGACAACTAGAAAACCACATGCACGAAAATGAAGTTATACCCCACAGCATACCATATACAATAATAAACTCAAAATGGATCAACAACCTAAATATAAGACTAAAGTTAAAAAACTCTTAGAAAAAAATACAACAGTACATCTTTACGACCTTGGATTTGGTAATGGTTTCTTGGATATGACACCAAAAACATGAGTAGCAAAAGAAAAAAATGCATACATGTTGGACTTCATTAAAATAAAAGCTATTTGAGCATCAAAGGACATCATCAGGAAAATGAAAAGGCAGCCTATTTAGTGAGGGAAATATATCAACTTATTGATCAACTTATTATCAAATATATTGCAACTTTTATATCTAGTAAGGGTCTAGTATCCAGAATATATAAAGAATTCTTACAACTCAACAACAAAAAGGCACACAACTCAATTTTAAAATAGGCAAAGAACTTGAATAGACATTTCTCCAAAAAAGATATACAAATGGCCAATAAGCTCATAAAAATATGCTCAACATCCCTAATCATTAGAGAAACACAAATCAAAATCAATGAGATACAGCTTCACACTAAGATAGCTAAAAAAATTTTTTAAATTACAAATGTTGACAAAAGATACAGAGAAAGGAAATTCATACTCAGCTGGTAGGAAGGTAACATCGTTCAGTCACTATGGAAAACAGTATGGTGGTTCCCCATATGACCCAGAAATTATACTTCTAGATATTCTACTCCTAGATACCCAAAAGAATTTGTAAAAGCTGACCCTCAAATTAATATGAAACTTCAAAGGGCCCAGAATACAACAAAAGAAATAATAAAACATCTGTCAATACAAAAACATGTGCATGAATGTTCACAAACGCATTTTTCATAATAGTCAAAATACAGAGACAATCCAAAAGTCCATCAACAGATGAATGAATAAACAAACTGTGCCATATTAATAAAATGGAGTATTATTCAGTCATAAAAGTAAGGAAGTACCAATACATGCTACAATATGGATGATCTCAAAAACATTATGCTAAGTGAAAAAAGCCATTCACAAAAGATCACATATTGTATGACTTCATTTATATTAAACATCCAGGAGGAGTAAATCCACAAAAACAAAAAGCAGACTAGTGGTAGACAGGGGCTGGAGGGAGGAGAGAATGTGAAGCAACAGCACAGTAGGTAAGGAGTTTTCCTCCACAATAATGAAAATGTTTTCGAAGTTGATAAATGTGATAGTACATTGTGAATGTACTAAAAGACACTAACTTATGTACAAATAGTACATTTTTTAAATGGCTAATTTTATGTTATATGAATGTCACCGAAATTTTTCTTCAATATATATTTCCTCAAGGTAAGGCTTTTGACTCAAATGCAAAGTAATAGCCTTCATTTTCAAAAACCAGTGCTCAATCTGGTAAGGCAAGGATAAGATCAGACAGGTGTACAGGAAAAGGTACAGGCAAGAAATTTGGGAAATGAAGGGGCCCAGAAGGGACAGATAATGAATGAATGAATGAATGAATGAATGAATAAATAAATGCATTTCCTAAAAGCTAACGGCTACTTCTGAATGTGGAAACCTATGTACTCATTTTTGCAGCCTAAAACTACGAAAAGAATCACACATAGGAAATATATTTAAGGAAACTGTCTTTGTGGCACAGAAAGAAACTTACTTTAGTCTGTGTTGCCTAGAGAA
>NW_007030346.1:129136-229765 GCF_000164805.1 Carlito syrichta | reverse complement strand
CAGGGTGCCTGAATGAAACGTCATTGTACACCTAACCTTTAACTGTACCCCACAAAACCATAATAAAAAATACTGACTAATGAAAAAAAAAAAAAAACAATTGATTTTATTCTAATACCATCCAGTTAAGCAGGGAAGAAATTGGCATAAGTTCATGTCACTGGAATTTTTATACCCAAAATCTGGTCATGCCAGAGGTTAAGAATAGGGGAAAATCCCATTCTCTCAAGGTATTACTTTTCCTAAACCAGTGGTGATGCTGGTTTTTACGCCTCCCTCATCAATTCCTAACAAATTCAGCAACTTTAGCTCTTTCAGTCCTTTCTCAACATCTCATTAATAATATATTTATTTGTGCATTAGTATAGAATGTTGTGCATAGGCATTAATGAGGAATTTGTTTAAAATGTCTAAAGGTCATATTTAGCAGAAATATTGATTTTATAGATTACTGCTCCATGTGAAATTATGCTCAGTTGTTCTGAAAATGCCTAAGTTGAAGAAAATGTTCACTAGCTGAATAAAATTTGATAATTTTGCTTAAAAATATAACTTATTAACAGTTTGAAAATATTTTTAAAAATAAACTACATTAAATGTTCTCAAAATTCAAGATGTTTACCTAAAATGGAAAGTCTGTACTCAAACATCTTCAATAAATGTGACATATTTCTTCCTAAAACCTCTGAAAACTCCTTCAGTTAGAAAATCCATTTAATGTAGTATCTTCTAAACCTATTTGACCTCTGAATTCCCCAAGTTCCAACCCAGGAAAACCATTGCATTTATTTACCTAAGTCTTTTAAAACTTTATCATTATTATCACAGATTTTCACTAATATTTTTATTTATTTGCACTAATGATTTTATGAGCTTTCTCTGTGCAGAGTACTGATCTAGATAGACATGAAAAATACAGGGAGACATAAGCCATAAGTCTCAAAAACAAGGCGCAATAAATTCTAGAAAAGAGAGAGAAGATAAATAACAATACTACTAACTGTAAATTCAGAAAGACCTGAGTTTAAACTTCAGCTCTGCCACTTAAGAATTTTGAAAACTTGGACAAAAAATACTCATTTTATATCTACAAAATGAGGGTCATAATCATGTGTAATTCATATTAGACATAGTACACAGTCAATTTTCAATAAATAGCAGCAAAAATGACAGTAAAAAAGAAAGATGAAAAGAGGAGACATAATGGAATTTGATTAAGGAGTAAAGATATAAGAGATTTTGTTAAAGGTCAAATTAATTATATGATTATTCTAATCAGTTGTGGAAAAGATCAACCAAGATGGATAAAATAAATCAAACAAAAAGAAATAATTTATAAGTCATGTGAAGATTTGTGGTTTGCATTCACAGTTTGTCACGAATATTTTTCTTATTTAAATGCACAGTAATGTAATAATTCTCATATTTATTACTTTTTACATTTATCATCATTATATATTTTTATAGTCTTTAAGGTTTGAAACAGGCAGATACTGTTACTTTGTTTCGTTAATGAAGCAGATCTTAAAAAAACATTGATTGGGCACAGTGACTCACACCCGTAATCCCAGCGCTTTGGGAGACAAAGACAAAAGAATCACTTGGGTCTAGGAGTTTGAGACCAGCCTGGGCAACATAGAAAGATCTCATCTCTACAAAAAATTAGCTGGGAATGGTGACACATACCTGCTACTCAGGAGGTTGAAGGGGAAGGATTGCCTGAGCCCAAGAGGATGAGGCTGCAATGAGCCATGATCATGCAACTGCACTCCAGCCTGGCAACAGAGTGAGACTTCGACTTAAAAATAAATAATAAAAACAAATAAACAAAAAGAAAAATAGATTAATCAAAGCCAGTTAGCCCTCAACTAAGTGGGCTAGCTTAGTTATGCCCACTTGAAGGGCTCACGTGTTAGACTTCCCTAGTTCTAGCACCTAGATTAAGCCCTAGAACATAGGGCTCATATGTTAGACTTCCCTACTTCTAGCACCTAGCTTAAGCCCTAGAACATAGATAAGTTAATTTACCTGGTTCCCTTATCTATGGACAAAATAGCATAGTTTTCCAACTTTTTCCTGACAGCATTTGCTTTAAAGCATCACAATAAATTAGCCTTATAAATAATAAGAATATTTGAGAAGTAGGCAAGATGGCGATGAAACTGGTTGAAGTGTGAGAGTCTCTGAAAAATCGAGTGTCCATAAAGACTATCTGTGTGAGTAGGTGTGTATCGGTGAGTTAGTGAAAGTTCATCTGAGGGAAGACTTAGGTTCAAGCACCTGGGGCTGTCTTCTGGAGGTGGCTGCAACTCACCATTGCCCTGAGATCAGAGTCCCCAGTGCACAGGGTCCTTTGCTGTTCTTGGGGATCTCTTGAGAAAAGGCAGCAGAGAACAGCTCCTCCTCAGCACCTGGCCCACACCGTCACCTATAGCAGCAGGCCAGGTAGTAGCAGCAGGAACTGTGGAGAAGAAGTGAGGAAATCTGGAACTGAGCTCCACTGCCAGCGAGGAATTGTTAACTGCTGCCATCTTCTCTGTCCTGGGATGGGCAGAGACCCACGTTGTTCACCTGGCTCTTTCCAGCCTCCAAACTGAGACCCAGAGACTTTCTCTGCATCCCTCTTGGATCAGTCATTGTACATGGAGAGATAGAGGCCCCTCCCTCATGCTGGACCAGGAACAGACATGTCTCATCTGAGTGGGAGACTTGGCAGCAGTGGCAGCAGCAGACTAGTTGGGTGGGTCTGCATCTGATTCACCCTCCTCCCACAGCATTCTGCAGGACATCTGACCCATGCTGAAAGCAACCTCATCAGTCTGCACTGAGAGTGAAGAGGAAGGGCTGGAGACTGAAGTTGCTCCCTACATGGTGGTAGCAGTACTTGAAAAAGGAACCTAGAGTTCCAGAAATGGCCACAGAGTGATTTTTTTTCTCTCTCTTTCTTTCTGTTTTCATTTACATTTTCATACTTGCTTTGTTTTTGCAGTTTTATTGCTGTTTTTCAGATTTTCTGTTTGGCTATGGTTATTTTTTGGGGGGGAGGAATCAACAGAGGCTTTTTGTTTGTATGAATGTATGTTTTGTTGTTTTTCTTCTGTTTTTGTTTGTTTCTTTGTTTATTCATTAGTTAATGTACCTGTCTGTTTTTTCCCTTCTTCTCTCTCATTTCATTCTTTTCATCTTCTTCTTCTTTTTTCTATTCTTTTCCTTTTTCTTATCTCAGTGTGCTTTCGGGGGGCAAACATACACTCCCACTCACTGCTAGGAAAGATTGTGAGCTAGTGGGAAGTGGGCTTCAGGGGGACCACACACCTGTCAGCAGATACTGGGATCTGCAGATAGCTTTTGAACCACAGCTCTTCCCTTAATCAAATCTCAGAACTGCATAAAGCACAGCCCCACCACCCCATCTGGTTTCCAAATTGAACAAACCAAGAGAATCTATGTAAGGAAGAATAAGGGATTGAGCAAACAGAAGTGAAAACGATTCCCTCATCACTGAGCAACAAAATTACACGAGGGGGAGAAAGAAGGAGGAAAATCTTCAAAATGAAGACGAATGAGTGGAAGAGCACAGGTCTCATACAGACTACTGGGAAGACAACAACTAAGAATACAGACTTCAGAACTGAGACAATGAAGAGCCTCAATAATGACTGGTCTCAAACCACAAACCCAGATATTAAGATATTAATAGAGAGAATAAATAGAAATGAGGAGAGATAAGAGGAAATAATGAGGGAGCTGATAACTGCTATGATGGCAATAAAGAATACAGTGAATGAAATAAATAACAAACAGATAAGCATGGAAAGCAGAATTAACCAAGAAGAAAGAATCTCAGAACTTGAGGACCAAAATATGGAACAAACACAAACTATTAAAAAAATAGAAAAGAAGCTTAAAAAGATGGAATAAAGCCTCCAAGAGATTAGTGATTATATCAAGAGGCCAAACATAACATTAATTGGAATCCCTGAGGGAGATAGACAGAGACCAATCTGGAACAAAAATTCCATGAAATTATCTAAGAAAACTTCCCTCATCTCATCACGGATGAGACCATTCAAACAAAAGAGACTCAGAGAACTCCTGCAAGACATCAAATAAGATCAATTCCTAGACAAATAGTAATTTACTTACACAAAATAGAAATAAAAGAAAAAATCCTAAAGGCAGCAAGAGAAAAAGATCAGACTACCTATCAGGGAAGACCAATTAGAATACCTGCAGACTTATTGACAGAAACACGACAGGCTAGAAAAGACTAGAGTCCAATTTTCAATGTTCTCAAAGATAAACAATTTCAAAAGAGAATTTCCTACCCAGTTACGCTAAGCTTCATCAGCAATGAAAAATAAAATCCTTCCCAGACATTCAATCCCTAAGAATTTACGCTGTCTCCAGACCAGCTCTACAAGAAACACTTAAGAAAGTATTAAACACAGAAAAAGAAAAAAAAGAACAACCATGCCCTTCCCAAAAAATGCAGGGAAAAGATTGAAAACACACATAAATCAACCCCCAAATAAAGAGAAGGCCAACAAACAAATAAACAACAACAAACTATAAGAACCTTATGACAGGGATAAACTCTCACATCTCAATAATTAGCCTGAATGTGAATGATCTAAATGCACCACTGAAAAGGCATAGAATGGAAAACTGGATTTTAGAAAATGATGCAACAATATGCTATCTCCAAGAGACTCATCTCATCAAAAAGGACACTCACAGACTCAAAGTAGGAGGATGGAAAACAAATTTTCAGATGAACAGAAAAAAAAGAAAGCAGGAGTTGCAATCTTAGTATCAGAAAAAATATCCTTTAAGCTATCAAATATTTAAAAAGATATGGAAGGTCACTAAATAATGATAAAAGTTTCAATCCATCAACAAGAAATATCCATCCTAAACATATATGCACTCAACACAGGGCCACCAACTTTCATAAACCAGCTTCTAGTTAAACTAAAAAAAGATATTGACTCTGACACTATCATAGCTGGGTACCTAAATACTCAACTAACTATCCTAGACAGACCATTGAGGCAAAAAACCAACAAAGAGATACGGAACCTCAACTTGACACATGACCAAATGGACTTAATAGATACCTGTAGGACACTCCACCCAACAACCATGGAATATACATTCTACTCATCACCACATGGAATGTGCTCTAAGATTGACTACATCCTCAGCTATAAATCATGCATAAACAAATTTCATAAGATTGAAATACTGCCCTGTGCCTTCTCAGACCACAGTGGCATAAAAATAAATATCAACACCAACAAAATTCCCCCAAACCTTGCAAAGACATGAATACTAAACAGCATGATGTTGCACAACTCCTGGGTCAATACAGAAATCAAAAAAGAACATTCCTAGAAACAAATGAAAAAAAAAAAAAAAATCTTACCAAAATCTCTGGGATGCCATGAAAACAGTACTAACAGGGGAATTCAAATATCTATGAATACACATTAAGAAAATGGAAAGATCACAGGTTAATGGTCTAACAAATCACCAAAGGGAGCAGGAAAATCAAGAACACCAAATCCTTAACTTCAGCAGAAGAATCCAGATCACCAAAATAAAAGCCCAAATACAGGAGATAGAGGACAAAAATACCATAGAAAAAAATCAAGGAAACAAAAAGGAGGGTCTTTGAAAAGATAAACAAGATTGATAAAAAAATCAAGTCATAACTGACCCTGAAGAAATACAAAAGATTATCAGAGATTGTTATGTACATTTATATGGAAACAAACTTGAAAATCTAAATGAAATAGAGGACTTACTGACATCACAAAACATTCCCAGGTTGAAACAAGAGGAAATTAAGAACCTAAATAGACCAATTACAACCCAGGAAATTGACTTTGGCATAAGAAAACTACTTACAAAAAAAACCCTGGTCCAGATGGCTTTCCAGCAGAATTCTACAAAACAAACAAGGAGGAGTTGATACCAATGCAATGGAAATTATTCTAGGCAATCAAGAAAGATAGAACTGTTCCCAAGTCATTTTATAAAGCTAACATCACATTGATACCCAATGATTAATGATTCAACAAAGAAAGAGAACTACAGGCCAATACCCTTAATGAACATAGATGCAAAAATTCTCAACAAGATTCTAACAAATCAGATTCAACAACACATCTCAAAAATCATCCACCATGACCAACGAGGTTTCACCTCTGGGATACAAAGCTGGTTCAACATCTCCAAGACCATAAATGTAATTAAATATATAAACATATGTAAAAACAAGAACTACATGATTACATCATTAAACATGGAAAAACTTTTCAATAAAAAATTTCTTGATCAAATCCCTTGAACACCTAGGCATAGAAAGAACATATCTCAAAATAGTAAAGGCCATCTATGACAAATCTACAGCCAACATACTGTTAAGCAGGTAGAAATTGGAACCATTTCCCCTGAAAAGTGGAACAAGACAAGGCTGCCACTCTTATACCTTTTGTACAACAGTGTTGGAATTCCCATCTAGAGCAATCAGACAAGGGAAAAAAATCAGAGGTATTCAAAGAGGAAATCAAGTTATCCCTCTTTGCAGAAGACATGACCCTATACCTTGAAAACCCAAAAGAATCTGTCAAAAACCTCCTTGCACTGATAAAGGACTTTGGCAAAGTCTCAGGGTATAAAAATACATGTTCAAAATACAGTCACATTCTTATACACCAATAATAAACAAACAGAAACCCAAATATAAAGCACAATCCCATTCACAATAGCTGCAAAGAAAATGAAATACCTTGGTATTTTCCTAACCAGAGAAGTGCAAGACCTTTACAACAAAAATGATAAGACACTGCTCTAAGAATTCAAAGAGGACACAAACAAATGGAAAAATATTCCATGCTCATGGATTGGAAGAATCAACATTGCTAAGATGTCCATCCTACCAAAAGCATCCTGCAGATCTAATGCCCATTAAATTATCAGCATCAATGCCCATTAAATTATCAGCATCATTCTTGTCAACAATATAGAAATTAATATGGAAACATAAATGACCAAAAACAATCCTCAGCAAAAGAAACAAAGTGAGAAGTATCACACTCCCAGGCTTTAAACTTTATTATAAAGCTACAATAATCAAAATAGCTTGGTATTGGTAGGAGAGCAGGCATATAGACCAATGGAACAGGATAGAGATTCCTGAAGCAAAACCTTAATTTTTCAACCAACTCATCTTCAATAAAGCCTCCACTAACAACCACTGGGGAGAGGTGAACTTATTCAGTACATGGTGCTGGGAAAACTGACCACATGCAGAAGATTGAAACAAGACCCCTACCTATCACCATACACAATAATCAACTCTAAATGGAACAAAGACCTAAATGTAAAACCTCAAACTGTAAGAATCTTAGAAAATGCAAGACACCCTTGTGGAAATTGGAACTGGCAACTAATTCCTAATCAAAACCCTAAATGCCCATGCCATAAGAGATAAGATAGACAAATGGAAACATCAAACTCAAAACCTTCTGCAAAGCAAAAGAAACCATCAAGAGAGTGAGGAGACAGCCCACAAAATGGGAAAAATTATCTGCCAACTGTATAACTGACAAAGGTCTAACATCCAGGATCTATAAGGAACTCCATCGTGCTGAAAAGAAAAAAAACAGCCCTATTACAAAATGTGCAAAACTTCTCCGAAGACATACAAGTAGCCAACAGATACATAAAGAAATGCTCAGTCTCTCGAATCATCAAAGAAATTCAAATTAAAACCACATAGAGAGACCACCTAACTCCAGTCAAGAGTGCCATCATCAATAACTCAAAAAAACAACAGTTGCTGGGGAGGCTGCAGGGAAAAGAGAACACTTCTCCACTCTTACTAGGAATGTAAACTAGAACAAGCTTTGTGGAAAACAGTTTGGCAATTCCTAAAAGATATAAAAACTGACCTTCCATATGATCCCACAATCCCCCTTCTGGGAATATACCTGGAGGAACTCAAATTATTCTACCAAAAAAGATACCCGCCCACACATGTTTATTGCAGCATTATTCACAATAGCAAAAACATGGAACCAACCATGTTGCCCATTGAAATAGGACTGGATAAAAAAGTATGGTACATATACACAATGGAATATTACACAGCCATAAAGAAGGACAAAATGATGAACTTCACAGCAACTTGAATGGACTTACAGTCTATAATACTGAGTGATCTATCACAGAAACAAGGAACTAAGTACCACATGTTCTCACTTACAAGTAGGCCCTGAACAATTATCATAATACCATAAGAAAGTTATTGGCAGTAGTGGGAAACTACCAGGGGAGGGAAGGGGGCACACCTCATCAATAAGGGTACCTCTCAAACCTGGTGAAGTGGGGACAAAAGTGAGGCCCAAACTTTACTTACACAATAACCATTTGTATACCTAACCCTGAACTGTATCCCACAACTTTAAAATAACAATTAAAAAAGAATATTTACAGGCATCAGTAAATATTCTCTGTAATTGGACAGATAGTAAATATTTTAAGCTTTGAGGGTCATATGGTCTTTGTCACAAATATACCCTCTGCCTTATCAGTGCTAGAGCAGTTACAGATACACATGCACGCATAGACACCATAAGCTATTACTATTAATATTATTTCGAGTAGTCGCCATTAAGTTACATTTATTCACATTAATAACCTTTCTGACACTCTTCATTCTTTCTTTCACTACCATAGTTTAGAGTGGAATAATTTTTCTTACACCTAAAGAGCTCTGTAGTGCTTGTTTTATTATGGGCCACATAGCAATATGTCTTTGTTTAAAAAATCTTTGTTCAGCTTCATTTATGAAAAATATTATTATTAAGTATAATAATCCAGGTTTTCAATTTTCTTTTTTAGTTCTGTAAACATGTGATTATTCTGGTATCCCTTATTTTATTTAAAGATATATAATGTTGATATATTTTTGTTTGTTTGAAGTTAAAGGGTATTCACAACCTCAATAACTATATGCATTTAAAATTGCTTATTTTTAGTTTTTAGTAACATTATTATATTATACCTAGGTGTGTTTTTCTTTGTATTAATCCTTTCTGGAATTTGTCATACTTATTAAATCTGGGGGTTGAAGTCTGTCGGTTTTGAGAAATTCTAGACTGTTCTGTCTTCAAAAATTACTCCTTCCCATTCTCTCTCTTTCTCTTCTTCATCAGTGATTCTACTTACATGTATGTTGGGCTTCTTCACATGTTTTTAATTTTCTTATCCTTTCTTCTGTATTTTCCATATTTTTAGTATTTTTAAAATTTAGATACTTTCTCATGTCTCATAGTTCTATTCTCTAATTCTCTCTCCATTTTTTTCTCAGTTAAGTAAGTCAGTGGTTCCCAACTTTTTTGGCATCAGGGACTGGTTTCATAGAAGACAATTTTTCCATGGAGGGTCGATTGTTTTGGGATGATTCAAGCACATTACATTATTGTGTACTTTATACCATATAATGAAATAATTATACAATTCACCATAATACAGAATCAATGGGAATCCTAAGCTTTTTTTCCTGCTACTAGAAGTCCCATCTGGTGGTGGGGTGAGTGACAGTGACACCCAAAGTGTACTGCTTATGTCTAGTCTACCTTGTAATCTTGTTTTGGTTGCTGCCACTTGCAGAAAACCTAGCTTCACAAAGATAAGATGTTGGAAAAGAAAGTAGATTTTTCAGTGATTTTGTGGTAACCTAGGGATATTTCACCTTGACTTTAATCCAGAATGTATGGAGATTTGAAGTTGTCTCAAACATACTTTTAAAGCCACCATTATTTGCAATCTCAAGTAATTGATCCTCTTGCAGCACAGACAAAGTTGATTCATCTGGCTTATTTACAAATGGGTCCTGGATTTCTTTCCAAGTTTGGTGGTATTTTTTGGTTGGAAAGTAATGCTCAAACTCTTTTGAAAGCTGAGATAGGTGATCACGTACCAACTGGGAGAACGAAGGCCCTGGCTCAGTCTCTTTCAAAATCTCTGCTAAAATATCAAAACATATCAAAAATCCCAATGGTCACTCATTGCCCCCATGTTTCTAGTTTAGCTTTGAATGCAGCCACAGTATCTGCCGATGTGAACACTTGTTCTTCCCTGAAGTGACAGATTGAGTTCACTGAGCCAGTTGAATATGTCACACAAGTAAGCAAGTTTCATGACCCACTCTGTGTCACTGAAATGTGCTGCCAATGGAGACTTTTTCTAAAAGAAATTTCTGGAGTGGTTCTTTTAACTCAAAAACTCTGACCAGTGATTTGTCTTTAGAAAGACTTCTGTATATAAGAGAAGACATGTGCCCTGCGTCAATCTCTACAGTGCTGCATGAACAGACATGAATTAAGGGCATATACTTTAAAGTGGCTGATAATTTTATTAGATTCTGAAAAATGTTAAGTTCAGGTGGCATTTTTTGCCTAGCCAGCATTTCTTTATGGATGACACAGTGTGTAGACGCACATTCAAAGGTAACCTCTTTGACCCAAGTAGTGAAACCAGAAAGCTGTTCAGTCATGACAGTCACTTAGTCCATGCTTAGACTGACACAAAATTACCAATTCAGTTGTCCTGTTAAGTAATCATTCAAAGTCTTGAATAATTCTGCAGCTGTGGTATTGGTTGGCAACAAAAGTGCACATAGCATATCCTTATGCACAGCCTCCTGAAAAATATATCACACGAAAACAAGAATTGCTGCCTCGTTGCCAACATTTGTAGACTTGTTAACTTGAATTGTGTACTACAGCGAGTCATAAATCTTAACAATTGTGCCTCAATATCTTCTGCTATTTCATCAATTCATCTAGTTATGGAGCTAGCTAAAAGAGGAACACCTGCCACCTTTTGAACTGCAGCCTCTCCTAAAAGTTCACAACAAATGTCTGTAGCAGCAGGCAGAATCAACTCTACCAATAGTAAAGGGCTTCTTAGTTTTAGCAATGCTGTTAGGCACTGAGAGTTATGCTTCAAATCAGACACATTTGATGAAGTGATGACCTTCAATAATTGCTTCTGTTCTTCATGTTCATATTTTTTGTCTTTTGAAAAACTCCAAAGGTTTGCCCTTTAATGCATGATGTTTGGTCTCCATGTGGCAAAGTAGTTTAAAGTTTTAAAGTTTCATGGTTTCATTGAATAGTCATTACATATATTATACAAATTACATGTTATACATTATACATATTATACAAAATGGGCTTGGAGAATGTAAATCACCTGTTGCAATGAACCCATAATTTAAGCAGGACTCTAGGTATTTTCTTTTAAATGCAGCTTTCTTTTTGTTGGCAGTCTTAGAGTTTTCTGCAGTCTCATCATTGGTTCTTTCCCTCTTTTCAAAGAAACTCTCCAGTGATTTTTGGTTTTTTACTCATTTTGGCTAGGGTTAGCTGGCGAACTTATCAAAACTGTGACTGAAACAAGTGTGCAATGCAGGACAATGGCATAGGTGGAAGGGACAAGTAAAATAATGGGAGGCATGTGCAAACTAAAACAAGTGTTGCATTCTGACTTGAAGCTCACCACCAAATGCAGCTGTAAAATTGAAGCCCATCAACTCACTTGCTGCTCACTGATAGGTTTTGAAATAAGTCTGCAAGCAATCGATTTATTATGGTCTCTGTGCAGTCAAACCTCACTGCTAATGTTAATCTATATTTGCAGCCACTCCTCAGCACTAGCATCACTGCCTCAGCTCCACTTCAGATCTTCAGGCATTAGATTTTCAAGGAGTATGCAACCTAGATCCCTTGCATATGCAGTTCACAATAGGGTACGTGCTCCTATGAGAATCTAATGCTGCCGTTGATCTGACGGAAGGTGGAGCTCAGGTGATAATGAGAGCAATGGGGAGCAGCTGTAAATAAAGATGAAGCTCCATTTGCTCACCCACTGCTCACCTCCTGCTCTGTGGCCTGGTTCCTAACAGACCATGGACTGGTACCGGTCTATAACTTGGGGTTTGGGAATCCCTGAAGTAAGCAGTAAAACCACTTTTGTATATAAGTGCTAAATTATACCAGTAAATTTATCATGTAAGGATCTGTTTCTGTTGTCAATTTATTTTTCTCTTGGTTTTCAGTTATTTGGTCTTCCTTCTTGAAGTGCATGACTAATTTGAATAATTCTAGAAGAGAAAAAGAAGATGAAATAAAAACAATAAACTTTTGGAATTTTTATCTTTCTTATGGGAGAATCTAATTTTGTTCTGAAAGACAGAGTCTGGTCAGAAACTATAGAAAACATAGATTAAGTCTTAGTGATATGCCAACAAACTGAAAAGAAGTTCAGTTAATTATATACCAACACCACCCTAGCCATCACTAGATGAGAATTGCTTTGGAAGGGTTGAATATTCAGAGGTTTCTGTATGCCCATACCCAAAATATTTGTATTCTTCCACAAGATAAAAGCTCTTAGGCAAAAAGTCACAGATACTATCAATGTAGAAGTGAGTTCAATAAAAAACTGGTGTAGCACCAAAGATGTCTACTATGACTTCTCTCTAGGATTTTGGACCCTCAAGTGTTTCTGCTTTGGAATCTTAATTCTTTCATGTATCTTCAAATCTGCGATTGTTTTCTTATGCCTTCAATTATCTGTTTTATGTAACAATTATAAAAGTATTAATTATTTAATAATTGTTATTTATTTTAATAACAATTTTTAATTATTTAATTACTTCAATAATTTTCTTGGTAGGAGAAAACAATTGCCACCACAATAGTCAGAAACAGAGTTAGCAAATTCTTCTCCTTTTCAATTCAAGATATAAACAGCGAGAAAAAAGTTTCCAAACACCAGGAGAGGTATGTGTCCCTGACACCTTGTATTAAGTAGTTCTGCAAAATACTAGGGTTGAGGCTCAGCAAAAAGAAAACTTGGAGAAAATAAAAATATTTGAAAACAAAATAGCACACTTCTAAATAACCTTTAGAAATCAAAGAATCAAAATAAAAATTGGGAAACATTTTGAATTCAATGAAAATGAAACATTAAATTGTATGGCCAGGCATGGAGGCGCATGCCTGTAATCCCAGCACTTTGAGAGGCTAAGGTGGGAGGATTGCTCAAGCACTGTCACTTGAGACGAGTCTGGGCAACACAGAAATCCCTTGTTTCTCAAAAAAAAAAAAGTTTTGATTATCTGGGCATAGTGATAACTACACCTGTAGTCTTGGCTACATTAGAGACTGAGGCAGGAGAACTCCTTGAACCCAAGAGTTTAAGGTTGTGGTAAGTTATGATGGCGTCACTGCACTTCAGCCTGGATGACAGAATAAGGCCTTTTCTCTAGAAAGGAAAAAATAAAACAAAATAAAATAATGGAATGTAGTTAAAGTAGTGTTTAAAGAGAAAATTATAACATAAAATGCCTATGTTAGAAAAGGAGAAAGTTATCAAAAATCAATTATCAGCTTCTACTTTAAGAAATTAGAAATGAAAATTAAGATTAAAAAGACAGAAAAAACAGAGGAGAAATCAATGAAAAAGAAAACAAAAATGATTGAGAAAATTATTAAAACAAAAACTGGCTCTTTGAGAAGACCAATTAAATGAGTAAATCCTTAGTCAAATGGATCAAAAAGAAAAAGAAAATAAATGGCATGTATTATCAGTGTCAAAAATGAGAGGGGTAAAATTTTTCCAGATTTTGCATATATTAAAAGAAAAATCAAGGAATATTGTAAACAATTTTATGTCAGAAATTCAGCAACTTAGAAGAAATGGACAAATTTCTTAAAATACATAACTCCAAATAAACTAAATACCTTTACAGTCATTAAATAAATGTATTTTGCAGCAAAACATTTTTCCACAAAAAAAAGTCTAGGTCCAAGTGACCTCATTAATAATTTTTATAAAATATCTAAGAAACAAACAAAAATTTTACTCTTTCAGGAGATCGCAGAGAAGAGAATTTTTTCCAGCTTCTTCTATGCAATCAGCATTACACTGATATCAAACCAGAGAAAAAGATTACAAGAGAAGAAAATTACAGATTAATACCACTCATGAGTATAAATATTTAAATTATGTTTATCAATTTAGTAAATCAAGTTCGATAACATATTAAAAGAAAAAATTATCATGTCCAAGTGGGGTTTATCCTGGGAACGAAAACTTGATTTAACATTTAAAAATTGGGGCCTGGCTCAGTGGCTCAGCTGGTAATTCCAGCCGTTTAGGAGGCTGAGGCGAGTGGATTGCCAGAGCCCGTGGGTTCAAGATCCACCAGGGCAACGTGGCAAGACCTCGTCTCTACAATAAATCAAAAATTAGCTGGGCGTGGTAGCACACACCTGTAGTTCCATCGACTTGGAAGACTGAGGCAGAAGGATGGCCAGAGCCCAGCAGGTGGAGGCTGCGATGGCCGGGAGCACACCACTACACTCCAGTCTGGGCAACAGAGTGAGACTCCAACTAAAAAAAAAAAACAATAACAAGCAAACAAACAAAAAATTTTAAAATTGGGCAACATAATTCACCATATTTACAAACTAAGAAAAGAAAAATCATATGATCATCTCATGAAATTCAGGAAAAGCACTTGATAAAATCCAACATCCCTTCCTGGTCAAAAACAACAACAACAGCAACAACACCACTCTTTATTCATATACAACATGATTGTCTATATAGAAAATTGTATGCAATGTGCAAAAACATTACTAAAACTAATAAATGATTTGTCGAGTTTCCATAATAAAATACCATCATACAAAAATCAGTTGTTTTTCTATATATTACCAAAATATAATTGGAAGTTTTCGTTTTAAAAATACCATTTACAATACTATTCAATAAATATAAAATAGTTAGGAACAATCTAACAAAATATGTTCAAGACCTGTACACAACAAACTGAAATACATTGGCGAGAAAAATTAAAGACCTTTTAAAAATGGAAATAAATACCATGCTCTTGTGTAGACAACCCACTATTTTTATAATACCTACTGTTGATAAACTTATCTGTCGATTCAACACAGTCCCAACCAAAATTCCAACAGCATTTTCAAAGAAATTGTTAAGCTAGTTCTAAAATTCATATGGAAATGCAAAAGGCAATAAACCAGTTAAAACAACTTTGAAAGCACTAATATTTTATTGCTTGAAGACGTTTTTTCATGGTATAGAAATAAAGGCAATACGGAATTGTCATAAAAATAGACAAATAGCCGGGCTCAGTGGCTCAGCCTGTAATCCCGCGCCTTTGGGAGGCTGAGGTGAGTGGATTGCCTGAGCCCGCGGGTTCGAGACCCGCCTGGGCAGGGAGACCTCATCTCTACAATAAATCAAAAAATCAGCCGGGCGTGGTAGCATGCCTGTAATTCCGGCTACTCGGAAGGCTGAGGCGGAAGGATCGCCGGAGCCCAGCAGGTCGAGGCTGCGGTGGCCGGGAGCGGCCACTGCACTCCAGTCTGAGTGACAGAGTGAGACGCCAACTCAAAAAAAAAAAAAAATAGACAAATAGAGGATTCTAGGAAGATGGCAGAGTAGAATGCATAAGAAAACTCTCCATCTAGGCAATGATTGTACTGGCAGAATCTTTCTGATGTGACTATTTGAAACTCTAGTGTCTATTTAAGGATTTCAACTTCCAAGGGAAGTCTTGGATAGTAAATTGTGGTTAATTTAGGTCAACGTCAGTTCTTAGCATGATAGCAGTTACCTATACCCCATGCCCAGTTCCAAGAAAACCAGCTGTGCACATAATTCTAAAGCAACTTGTCCACAGCCTGCTGGTCCTGAGATGGGGGAAAAGAACCCTATACTCCGCATATTGATTGTTTGTACTCTGATTGTTCTTTATAATCACAGAGATAGGTGATCATTGTTGTTCCACCTCCCTTAATTGCTGAAACCCTCCCTCTCTGACTGAAGTGAATTTCAGATCATTTATAGGGCTGATGCCTTTTCACCCCCCTCTTAATTTTTTTTAAATTTTGGTCCCTTTCAGGAACCAGACATTACAGACTAGGTTATTGAAAAGCAAAGTGAGAAAGTTAGAAAGGGAAAAGTTAGAAAGTAGCCATGAATGCCAGAGAAAGGTACAGGCTCAGAAAAAACCTGAGAAGGCCTTAAGTTTACATCTCAGGCTGATTTTAAGAACAGAGATAGCCTATAATAGTCAAAAGAAATAAAATGAAAATAAGCAATACCAATAAGAAAAAAGCAACCTATGGAAAAGGAGAATAACCAAAAAAACAATAACTGAAATATTACACACTTAAATACAATAACTTAAATATACAATAGCTAAAATAAAAATATACACAGGAATTCAAAGACATATTTCATTGGCAAAAAGGAGAATTAGTAAACTCAAAGACAAGACAATGAAAATTATAGAGTCTAAAGAATCAGACAAAAAAAGATTGAAGAAAAGTGAACAAAGCCTAGGGGACCCATGGAACACCACCAAGTGGACTAACATACCCACTATTAGAGTTTCAGAAGAGAAGAGATAGAGAAAGGAAAAGAGAATATTTGAAAAAATTATGGTTGAAAACTCCAAATTTGATGAAAGTCATTAATATAAACATCCAAGGAGCTCAACAAATTCTAAGCAGTATGAACTCAAAGAGGTATAATGGGACACAATATAATCAAAGTTTCAAAATTCAAACATAAAGAGAGAATCATAAAAACAACAAGAGAAAAGCAACTCACAACATACAAGGGATTTCTAATAAATTAATTGGCATATTATTCATCAGAAACTTTGAAGATCAGAAGGCAGTGGATTGATAAGCTCAAGGTGCTACAAGATAAAAACAAAACAAAACAAAACAAAAATACCTGTCAACCAAGAATCCTATATTCAGCAAAACTGTCCTTCAAGAGTGAAGGATAAATTAAATTCGTTACCAATAGACCTGCATTGCAAGAAATGCTCAAAGGCATTCTGCAGGGTAAAATGAAAGAACACTAGACAAAGTCATATGAAGAAACAAATATTGAAATAAAGGTAAATACAGGTGCAATTATAAAAACCAGTGCTATTTTAAACAACTATTTATAACTCCATTTTTTTATTTCTACATGATTAAAGAAACTATCCTATGTGTGTGTGTGTATACATATATGTACATAATTATTTGTCTATAATCTAGTATTACTAAACCTTGGTTTAAAGCTTTAAACTTTGTGTCTTACATAATTTAAGGCTCTAATGCAAATAAAAATTATGACTTTATCTTTTGGAGCACATGTATAAAATTGTAATTTTGTGACACCAAATAACAGAAAGGGACACAGCTGTAATAGAGTTTTTATATTTTATTGATATTAAGTTGGCATAAATTGAAATCAGTGTTATAATTTTAGGATGTTTAATGTAATATTCATGGTAAACTTAAAGAAAATAGAAATTGATTATATATAGAGGGATAAAAGAAAGGAATTTAAAACCTTACCTCAAAAAGTCAACTAACACAAAAGAAGAGAGTGATATAGAAAATAGAAACAAAAGCTATAAAGCATACCAAAAACAAATAGCACAATGATGGAAATAAGTCACTCCTTAGCAATTATTTTAAATGCAAATGAATTAAATTTTCCAATCAGAAGACAAACACTGGCAAAATAAATTTTCCCTAAATATTCTAACAAAATGTTGTCCACAAAGATACTTTAGATGCAAAGACAAAAACAGACTGAAAATGAAAAGAAATGAAAGGAAAAAATATTCGATGTAAATAGTAACCAAGACAGATCAGGTTATGGCTATCCTAATATCAGACAAAATAGACTGTAAATCAAAAAGTTTACAAGAGATAGCAAAGGACATTATATTTTCTAATTGTAGTATTGACAAATTATAATTAAATATATTTATGGGGTTCAATGTCACATTACGTGTACAATGTGAAATAAGTCAATTAACATATTCTTTACCTCATATACTTACCCTTTTTTGTGGTGAGAATGCTTGAAATTTATTCTCTTAGCAATTTTGAAATATATAATACAGCATTATCACATTGTGCAATAGATATCAATCATGTTTCCTTCTTTCTAACTGAAACTTACACACTGTGATCAACACCTCTCCATTCTCTTGACTCCTATCAGTCCAGGGGAATGACCGTTCAATTCTTTACCTCTATGAATTTGACTGTTTTTTTGATTCCACTATGTGAGATCTATTTGTTTCTGTGCCTGATTTTTCAGGTTTATTCATGTTGTTGCAAATGACACAATTTTCTTGTTTTTTAAAAGCTAAATAGCATTCCATTGTTTATAGATAACACACTTTCTTTACTCATTCCTCTGTGATGAACACAAGTTGATTCTACATTTTGGTTACTGTGATTATGGAAGTGCAGATATCTCTTTGACATATGACTTCAAATCTTTTGGATATATACACAGAAGGGGAAATGCTGGGTTATTTAATAGTAGTAGTCTTCATTTTTTAAAAAGGAATTTCCTTTTAATTTTTTATAGTGACTATACTAATTCACATTAGCACCAACAGTGTATAAAGATTCCTTTCTCTCTGTATTCTCTATGAGAGGTATCTCTTTCTTTTTGATAGTAACTAGTCCAACAGGTGTGAGGTGATATCTCATTGTGGTTATAATTTGTATTTCCCTTAGGATTACTGATATTGAACATTTTAAATATATTTGTTGGCCATATTTATATGCTCTTTATAGAAATACCTCTTCAAGTTCTTATTCATTTTTTAATCAAGTTACTTATTTTCTTGCTACTGAATTGCTTGTATTTCTTATATGTTTGGATATCAATCCTTTAACAAATGTATGGTTTGCATATATGTTCTCTTAATCTGCAGGTGGTCTTTTCACTTTATTAAACATTTTCTTTGCTGTGCAGAAGAATTTTAGTTATGTGATTCCATTTGTATAGCTTTGCTTTTGCTGCTTGTGGTTTTGGGGTCACATTTACAAATTCATTGCCCACATCCATGTACAGAGCTTTCTCATCTATGTTTTCTTCTAGTAGTTTTACAACTTCAAGTCTTACATTTACGTTTTTAATCTGTTTTGAGTTAAGGACTTCAATATTCAACTGTTAATAATGGATAGGACAAGCATAAAGAAAATAAGTTAAAAAAAAATAGAGGAATTAAACAACACGTTAAATCAATTTGATTAAACAGACATATATAAAACACTACCTAACAACAATAGCATATATAGTCTCCTCAAGAGTACATAGGATTTTTTCAGAATAGAGCATATGCTAGGCCATAAATAAAGTAGTAATATATTTAAAAAGATAAATGTCATATGAAGTATCTTCTCCAACCACAACAGGATGATGTTAGAAATTAATAACAGAAATAAAGCTGGAAAATTCACAAACTTGTGAAAATTAACTAACACACAAATAAGCACTGGATCAAGGAAGAAATTCAAGGGAAATGAGAAAACACTTAATGTTTAATGAAAGCACAACAAATTGAAACTGATGGAACATATGGAAAGCATTAATAAGGAAGAAATTTATACTATAAATACTTACATTAAAAAACAAGAAAGACTAGCCGGGTTCGGTGACTCAGCCTGTAATCCCGTGCTTTGGGAGGCTGAGGCGAGTGGATTGCCTGAGCCCCAGGGTTCGAGACCCGCCTGGGCAACTTGGCGAGATCTCATCTCTACAATAAATCAAAAAATTAGCCAGGCATGGCAGTGCGTGCCTTTAGTTCCAGCTACTTGGAAGGCTGAGATGGAAGGATCACCGGAGCCCAGCAGGTCCAGGCTGCAGTGGCCAGGAGTGGTCACTGTACTCCAGTCTGGGCGATAGAGTGAGACTCCAACTCAAAAAACAAAAAAAAAGACTAAATCAACTCAACAACTCAAATTTACAACTTAAAGAAATACATAGAAAAGCATGAATAAAATAACCCAAAGCTGGCAGGAAAAAAAAGAAATAGTAAAGATTAGAGCAGAGATTAACAAAATAAGAGAATAGAAAAACATTAGAGAAAATTAACAAAACCAAAAGTTGATTCTTTGAAACCATCAACAAAATTGACTAATCTTTAGCTAAATAGATTAAGTTAAAAAAAAATACATTACTAAAATTAGAAATGAAAGTGGAGACATTACTATCAAGTCTACCTAAATGAAAGTAATTATAAGGCAGTACTATTAACAATTATATGCCAAAAAATTGGATAATGTAGATGAGATGGACAAATTCCAAGACTAACTTATTATGATATGGACAGCCTAAATAGACTGATAACTTATAAGAAAACTGAATCAATAATTTTTTAAAATCCCAACATATATAAGACATGAACCTGAATGGCTTTACTGGTGAATTCTACCAAACATTTAGAGAACTATCATCAATCCTTTTCAAATTTATTTTTAAAAAAATTGAAGAGCAAGTAACACATCCTAACTCATTCTGAGACCAACATTACCCTGATACCAAAGCCAGATAAAGACACTACAAGAAAACTACAAACTAATATCCTTTATGATGATTGATGCAAAAGTTCTTAACAAAAAATAGTAAATTGAAATAAAAATAGCAGCAGCATATTAAAAACATTATACAGCATGACCAAGAGGTATATACTTCTGGAATGCACACACAATTTAACATACACAGATCAATCAATGTTATATACCACATTAACAGAAAAAAGAAAAAAAAAAAACACATGAGCATCTCTATGCAGAAAAAAAGTAACAAAATATAATACTTGTTCATTATAAAAGCACTCAATAAGCTAGGAATGAAATCTCAACATAATAAAAGACATGTATGAAAAAAATGAACATAATATTCAATGGCTAAAGACTAAAAGCTTTCCATCTAAGATCAGGAACAAGGCAGCAAAAAGTCCACTTTCATTACCTTTATGCAACATGGTACTAGAAGTTCTAGCCAGAGAAATAAGATTTATATATATAAAATTTGGCATCCAAATTAAACATAAATAAGTAAAATTATCTCTTCTCACAGATTTTACATTTCATGTAGAAAAGTCTAATGATTTCACAAAAAAATCAATTGCATTTCTATACACTGACAATGAACAATATAAAAAGGAAGTTAAAAACAATTACATTTATAATAGTGCTAAGAAGAATAAAATATTTAGAAATTAATTTAAGGTGGTAAAAGACTTTCAAAATAAAACTACGAAACACTACTGAAAGAAATAAAAGAAGATATATAAATAGAAACATATGCCATGTTTATGACTCAGGTAAAATATTGTTAAGTTGTCAATATTAATCAAAGTGATTCATTGATTCAATGCAATTACTATCAAAACCCCAAAATTTTTTTTTTCAAAGATAGAAAAACTTTATATAGAATGTCAAGGAACCCTGAACGGCCAATTAGTCTTAAAAAAATAAGGAGAACTAGGAGGATTCACACTTCCTGATTTCCAAACATACAACAAAGCTACAGTAATCAAAACAGTTTGGAACTGGCATAAAAACAGATATTCAGACATATGAAATAGAACTGAAAACCCAGAAATAAAACCTCACTTAAATGGCCAAATAATTTTTGAATGATGTGCCAAGATCACTCAATGAAAAAAGAAAATTCTTTCCTATAACTATAAAACTGGATACCCATATGCAAAAGAATGAATTTGGACAATTACTTAATGACATATGCAAAAATTAATTCAAAATAAAACAAAGACCTAAATATAAGACCTAAAACTATAAGCCTTTCAAAGAAAACCCAGAGTAAAAACTTCCCAACACTAGATTTGACAATGATTTATTGGATATAACAACAAAGTCACTGATTAAAAAAAGGAAAAATTGACAAATTGAACTTCACAAAAATGTAAAATGTTTGTGCATCAAAATACTATTAATGGAGTAAAAAAAATGTCACCAACAGAATGGGAGAATATATTTTCAAATCATATTTCTTATAAGAAATAACCATTCAAAATATATACTGAACTCCTAAAACTCAACAGCAAAAGAAAAAAGAAAAGATAAGGATTTAAAAATGGGTAAAGAACGTGAATAGACATTTCTCCAAAGGAGATACACAAAAGGTCAGTAAGTACATGGTAAGATGCTCAACATCACTAACAATTAGGGAAAGTAAATCAAAAACACCAAAACAAGACAAGGATGCTCACTCTCACCTTTCCTGTTCATCATACTGTTGAATGTCCTAGCTAGAGCAATCAGACAAGAGAAGGGAATCAGGGGCATCCAAATAGGAAAAGAGGAAGTTAAGTTATTCCACTTTGCTGACTATATGATTCTATACCTCAAAACTCCATGAAACTCTGTCAAAAACCTTCTTGCACTGATAAAGGACTTAGACAAAGTCTCAATGTACAAAATAAATGTGCATTCTTATACACCAACAACAAACAGGCAGAGAACCAAATATAAAGCACAATCCCATGCACAATAGCCACAAAAATATAAAATACCTCAGCATCTTCTTAACCAGAGAAATGAAAGACTTTTACAATGAAAACTACAAAACATTGCTCAAAGAAGGCAAAGATGACACAAACGGAAAAATATTTCATGCTCATTGATTGGAAGAATCAACATTGTTAAGATGGCCATCCTACCCAAAGCAATCTGCAGGTTTAACACAATACCTATTAAATTACAAGCATCATTCTTCTCAGACTTAGAAACAACAATACAGAAATTCGTGTGGAAACATAAATGACCACGAACAGCCAAAACAATTCTTAGCAAAAGAAACAAAACAGGAGTCATCACATAACCAGACTTTAAACTTTATTATAAGTCTACAATAATCAAAACAGATGGGTATTGATACAAGAACAGGTATATGGACCAATGGAACAGGATAAAGATTCTGGAGGCAATAACTCAATTTCTCAACCAACTCATCTTCAACAAAACCTCTACCAACAACCACTGGGGAGAGGAGAACCTATTTAGTAAAGGATGGTGGGAAAACTGACTGACAACATGCAGAAGATTGAAACAAGACCCCTACCTATTACCATTTACAAAAATCAACTCTAAATGGACCAAAGATCTAAATGTAAAACCTCAAACTATAAGAATCTTAGAAAAACACAGGAGACACCCTTACAGAAATCGGAGTAGGCAACCAATGCATGATCAAAACCCCTGATACCCATGTCATAAGAGATAAGATAGACAAGTAGGGCCTCATGAAACTGAAAAGTTTCTGCAAAGCAAAAGAAGCCTTCAAGAGAGTAGAGAAAAGGCCTACAGAATGAGAAAAAATATTTGCCAACTGTATATCTGATAAAGGCCTAACATCCAGAATCTACAAGTAACTCAAACATGCAGAAAGAAAAAAAACAAAGAACCCCATTAAAAAGTGAGCAAAAGATATGAATGGACATTTCTCAATAGAAGATATATGGGCAGCCAACAGACACATGAAAAAGTGCTCAGTCTCACTAATCATCAGAGAAATGCAAATCAAAACCACACTGAGATACCACCTAACCCCAGTAAGAATACCCATCATCGGTAAAACAAACAACAGATGCTGGTGAGGATGCAGAGAAAAGGGAATGCTTTTACACTACTGGTGGGAATGCAAGCTAATTCAACCTTTATGGAAAACAGTGTGGCAATTTCTAAATGAACTAGAAATTGACCTTCCACATGACCCAGCAATCTCCCTACTGGAAATATACCCAGAGGAACTCAAATCATTCTACAAAAAAGATATCCATACACGCATGTTAACTGCAGCACTATTCACAATAGGAAAAATATGGAATCAACCACGCTGCCCATCAAAACTGGACTGGATTTTTAAAAAATGTTGTACATATACATGATGGAATATTATGCAGCCATAAAGAAGGACAAACATATAGATTTTGCAGTAACTTGGATGGATTTACAGTCTATCATACTCAGTATCCTATCACAGAAACAAAGAACAGAGTACCATATGTTCTCACTCATAAGCAGACCCTGGACATTTATCATGATACTACAAGAAAGGGATTGGCAGTAGCAGGTCAAACCAGGCAAAGCAGGGCACAAAGGGAGTCCCAAGTTTCACCTGTACGATGTCCACTTGTATACCTATTCCTGAATTGTACCCCACACCTTTAAAATAAAATTACAAAAAATTGTTAAAGTGCTAAAATTTGTCAATTTTTTTTTACAATGAAAATATTGGCAAAAATAGACAAATATATAGAAGACAATAGAGTCTAAAAATAGACTCATACATTTATACACAACTGACTTCTGATGGGGGAACGGGTATTCTAGTAAAGAAGAAATAGCTTTTTAACAAATGACGCTTGACAATTGAATATGAAATGCTAAAATAAAAACAAGCAAAAAAAAAAAAACTTTAACAGTATATAGTTCACATTATATTTTTTAAAAATTCAAAATGGTTCATAAGCCTAAAACTATAAAACTGAAAAGAAAACATAGATGAAAACATTCATGGGTGTGAATTAGGCTTATTTCTTTTTTATTTCTTAGAAAAAATACCAAGAGAATTATCCCATAGAAGAAATATAGATAAATAGAGCTTCACCACATTTTAAAACTTCTGTTTTCTAAAACATACTGTTAATAGAATGGAAACGTAAGTCACATATTGGAATCACATATTGCAAGCCATATATTTGGTAAAGAATTTTTGTCCAGAATAATAAAGAAATATCCAATAATAATTATAAGGCTCACTGAAAAATAAACCAAAGTCCTGAACAGACACTTATGGAAGAAGATATTTGACTGGCAAATAATCACATGAGAAGATGTTTGCCAGTTGTCATTAAGGAAATACTAATTGAAAACATAAATGAGACAACACTACACTCCTATTAGAATGGCTAAAATTAAAAGTCTGACCATCCCAAGTGTTAACAAGTTTGTAGAGGAACTAGAAATAGCACACATTGCTGGTAGAAATGATAACTAGTTCAGCCACTTTGGAAAACATTTTGACAGTTTCTTTAAAAGTTAGATATGCACTTAGCGTATGACCAGCTATTCCACTCCTAGCTTTTTATGCAAGAGAGATGAAAGCATGTTCACACCATGACTTATACATCAATGTCATAGCATTCGCATATTTGTAACTATAGTTTTAATACTCATGTATGTGCAATTTACAAAACTAGAAACAACCCACAGGTAAATAAATAGCTGTTGTAAATTAGTACAAGGGAATACTAATCAGCAATAAAAAGAATGAACTATTTGTACAGGTAATAACATAGATGAATCGCAACAATTATACTGACTGAGAAAAGCAATTTCTGTGAAATTCTAAAAAGTGTAAACTAATCTGTGGTAAGAGATGGCAGATCCATTGTTGCCTGAAGGCAGGGGCTAGGAAAAAATAAATGGGAGGGATTAAAAAGGGGCATAAAGCCCAAAAGCAATTTCTGTGAAATTCTAAAAAGTGCAAACTAATCTGTGGTAAGAGATGGCAGATCCATTGTTGCCTGAAGCCAGGGGCTAGGAAAAAATAAATGGGAGGGATTAAAAAGGGGCATAAAGCCCGAGGCAGAAGGATCGCTGGAGCCCAGCAGGCGATGCTGGGGTGGCCGTGAGTGTGCCACTGCACTCCAGCCTGGGCGACAGAGTGAGACTCCAACTCAAAAATAAATTAATTAAATTAAAAGGGGCATAAAGATACTTGTGGATGATGATAGATATATTCACTATCTTATGGGTGGTGATGATTTCAGAGGTGAATACGTATGTCGAATCTTATCAAATCATGCATCTTAAATATGTACAGTTCATTTTGTGTGAATTATACCTCAATAAAACTGCTTTTATAAAACTCCAAGTTCAGGACAGTCTTTCTCTTATCCTTGGGGAAAGAGATAAAGCGCTGCCTGACACTTCAGCATGGGTCTGTAGTTACTACCCCTACTTTTTTTGGTAAGAAGCATTAAGGTGATAAAGAATATAGTACATTGTGCAGTGCTTAGGGCAATAGCAAGCAATGCTTCCATTCTCTAATCCCTTCTCCTCTTTTGGGGAGAGGGTGGCTTAAGTAAAATAGACTATAACTGCTGATAGTCCCAGCAGCTGGTAGAAAGGAAAGTACCATTAGCTATAGTCTTTTGGAACTAGAACTAATTCTTTCCAAACGAAAGTAGAAGCTCACTACCCATCATTCCAGGACCTTGGCTCTTACTCCTTCCTTGCTTGTTCATTCCTTCAATAAAAGCATGATCTAATTCCAAGTGTTTTCTCTATCTCTGTCTCTCTCACTCTCTCACATACGTACACACAATTAAGGGACAGTTTATTCCTTAAGGGTTAAGGCCCTGTACAAAAGGCTACACACCTTTCTCATAGCCACGCCTACCAAAAGCTTTCATAAAGACCTATAGACATGGCTTATTTGTAAATAGAAGATCACGTTATGGCAATAGAATTTTTAAAAATAGTAGTTTTGAATGTAAAAGAAGTTGTCTACATACACATGTTCATCCTAAGTTTAATAAACGACACATAGTGTATTCTATAAAATGGTTGTTAATTCTCCCCTTTCTGTGATCTTTTTGAAAACCCAGACCAAAATAACCTTTCAGAAACAGAAAAGAGGAAACTGAAGTAGGTAGATGCCAGTGATAAATGTATTAAGATTCAGGGTCCTGAGTGAGGAAATAAATCTACATGTCTTCCTGTCTCAGTTATACAACATCACTTAACAAAAGAGGGGTCTATCAGTCATCTGCTTAATTCATTCTCCCCCTTCCTTTGCTCTGTTTTTGTTCCACAGTAAACTATATTTTCTAGGCTCTGCTGCCTCTGGGCCTCTAGATAGATTTGGCCAGTTCGAAGTCAGTGACAGAGGACTAGAAGACAGGACAAGGATGAAAGTTGAGATATATCTCTTCTTGCTCCATACCCTGTGGTTTCTTTGAGAGAAGCTATGTCTCCTCCATGACACCAGCTCCTGTTGAAGAGATGGGCTGTAACCCAATGCTGTGGAACCACAGTCAACCTCCTCTTGGTCTCTCCAGCCAGGTAGTAGAGGCTTCCTGCTGATGCTAATCTCTTGATTGCCTCACCATGCTATTTGGCTCCCCAGAAATTCTGCACCTGTGTAACCAGTTTCCAATACCAAATTTCTTCAGTGTTAAATGCTTATGGTGATCTCTGTGTTTGGATTTTGCCTTAATACAAGGCATGTCCATAAGTATACCAAACATTCAGATGTGTGTTGTATGTGAGTCTGTTAAAACACTGTGAACACAGACAAAACATTAACTTACATTATATCCAGCACATTAACTTGTATGCAGTGGATGTTTAATGTGCATTTGCTGGTGAATCAAATATATAAGGGATCAAGGGAAATAACATAAAATGTAATTCAAATGAAGAAAGTTCATAGCAACTACAATTGTTTCATGACTTAAAAACCATCAATGCCTCTTCACTGGTCTTGACAGTAGTACACGTGTCAGATAGGTAATTCAACTATACTAAGTGCTACCCTTCGTTCTTTATTACCATGAAGAGATTGTTTCCTCACAACTTAAATATTCATTTTGCCTGTTGTATAGGAGATCCCTTTTCCAAAAACTGCAAAATTTGATTCATATTTTGTTTAGCAACAATGAATCAAATCAATATTTCAATGGCATCATATCAGGACAATTTGGAGTTTATAGGGCAAGAGAGAAATCAAAATTGATATAAAATTAAGGATCCCCAGATATCATGATATAGTACTTAATAATACATGCAATAACTGGGGAGAAAGGTCAAATCAATAAAGTCCAGGGAAACATGGGAAGCTTTACGAGGAAAGTGACTCCTGACCTGGGTCTTGGAGAATGGCTAGCAAGTTGATCTCTTTCACATGTTATGCTTTCCTTCATATTCAACTGGCATATTTCTGTCTTTATCTCTCAGATATGCTTAGCCTCTGCCTAAGATTTATCATGTACCTAAGAGTAGATGGATCATTTAATCTAGAATACCTCTATAAAATATAAATATTCTGAGTTACAGAAACAATTAGGAAATAAAATTTTAAAATAATTTGCAATGACCAGAAGTAAAAAAATAAGTTCATTAGAGAAACATTTTTTGCAAAATGCCAAGAATATTAAACAAACATTTTCAAAAGATTAATCAGTCGTGTGGCAAAGTGAGTGAGATAAATTAGGAGGCTATCATAGTAATTAATGTATGAGATAAAAAGAACTCAAAGACAGAGTTCACTACTACAATGAAAAGAACAGAATGGGCACTAGAAACCTACTGAAGAACACACTTTTTCAACTTATGTCTTATTGATTAATAACAATGCTAACTTAACATAGTAATGTTCTGAAAGAAAAAAATGTATATAAAACAACAACTTTAAAGTTTCTGATCAAGAGTTAGACTGGTGATAACGCCTACAGAAATAGATAAGGTGGAAAAAAGAACTGAGCTGGAAGGAAATCATTAATTTGGCAGGTATGTAGAGTTTGAAATAATGGTAAATATCCCAATGTAAATGCCTCGCAAGATGGGAAATTGCAACCTTTGGATTGAGTATTTGTCAAAAGTTATAATAAGATTAATTATAGGTGCATTACATTCTTGCCCAGCAAATTAGTTGATAAAATACCTTAAATAGAATAAAACAGCAAAATTCACATAAAAGGTCCATTAAGAATTGCTTCTAAAGCACCAATGGGGGGGCGAAAGTCAATATTTTGATTTATTCATGTGATTGACAGTAATGAATACTGGCTTTGCTCAGATACAGTGAAGAAATTTTCAAAGCAGTTGTCAAATATGATTGGTTGGTTTCATCCATAATCTTTTACATGATAGTCTCTTTCTGAAGAAAATTGCACTTCTTCCTCTTAACACTTTTATAAAAGAATAAAGTGCATTACTCTACTTTTCTTTCAGCAGGTTTAATTTTATTATGTAATTAACAATAACCAGTATGGGAATTATACTGTGATATATCTTAGTTTTGAATTTTCATTGAGTCTTTTTATGAAAAATTACAGACTCCTCAGAGAGACTGATGTAGTTTGTTGCCATGGATAATTGTCTCTAAATAAACTGAGGGCAGTTAAGTGGATATGAACAGATGGAAATAAATTGATGGAAGTTGACTATTGTGCCTCTTGGCTCCTGTTTATTTGTTACCAGCAGCATCTCTTTTTGCCTTGTCAGACCTGGCATTTTATGCACTTGAACTTTAACAATGTCAGCCGGATTCCTCCTTGGAGCCGGCATAAAATTGCTTTAGGGTAGAGCCCTCTGCCAATCTGGCCAGAACCACAGCAGAGACCAATTGCCTAATCACAATTCTCTCAGCCCCATAGGAAGAAGGTCACATAAATTGGTACGGCTGTCTAACCACGTCCGTGTATACCTAACCTCAGTTGAATTGTAGGCAGGCCCTATTAAGCCTTGCAGTTTCTTCACTCTTAGTTTACATTAGGGAAAAACGAAGCCAGGGGAGAAGAAATTATTCAGCCTGGAGGTTAGTTATTCATTGAACTAATTCCACAATTACATATTAAGTGCAAACTATGGGCCAGTCACTCTTTTAGACACTGGGGATTTAATAGTGATAAGGTGTAGTCTCTGCCCTAGTGGCAAAGGAGAGAGGCAAGTCAGTAGGAGATAAAGATACAACATGATAATCTCTTTAATATGCATAAGCTCAGACTGACATGAGAGCTCCTAAGAGGGGCATTTACCCAAGTCTTGATGAGTAGAGAAATAGTTTCTAAAAGAAAGAACACCTTAGTTGTGTCCTGAAAGATGATTAGATAGTTGACCTCCCCAAAAAATAACCCACTACCAAGCTTACTGACCATCCAATCAAGACTGACCCCTTGATATTTCAGTGTAAACCAGTAAGTGCTTATGGGGATCCTGAATATTTCTAACACTGTGATAAAAAAATTTTAGGAGAATACTAGAAGAATCTAACACAAAGATAGCCACCCTCATAGCCACCCTCAAAACTGCAATTTTGTTGAAGAAAGCAGAATCAAAGCACTTGAACCAATTAGGGGATAATATAGAAGATTATTGCATTAAAGAATAATATTTGTGTTTAAATAATATTGCAAGAGAGGTCCTCAAAATCACTTGATAGTCTTCAATAGAAAGAAGAAACTAAGATGATGCTTGACAAATGAGTGGGCAGTAAAGCTAAGAATTATCATCTTCTGCTATCACTAATCTCATCCCAAATTTTGGCTGAATTCTACCCACAAGATTAATTCTAAAAACTTTTATGTTTTTCAGACCGATTTGGTTTTAAAACATTTTTTCCAAACCAACTCTTTTGGATTCTCTGATGTTGCCCAGAATGATAGGTTGAAGTTAACACCCACAGTACTTGTAAATGAGACTTTATTTAGAAAAAGATGAGGTCATACTGACTTAGAGTGGTCCCTAATCCAAAATGACTGGTGTTCGCAGAGACAGACACACACAAGGAAGGTGATTTGAAGAAACACAGGGAGAATGCCATATGACAATGAAGAAAGAGATTGGAGTGATATGTCTACAAGCCAGAGAACCCCAAGGATCGCTGGCAATGCCGGAAGCTAAGAGAAAGGCATGGATCAGATTTTCCCACAGATGCCCTCCCTTCAAAAAGGGTATGACCTTAAATGACACCTTGATTTCAAATATCCAACTTCCAGAACTCTGAGGAAATAAATATCTATGAAGGGGACCCAAAACTGCCAGAATTTATTTATATTTATTTATTAAAAACTGTGTATTTATTCTTACATGTTTAAACTTCAGTCACCTTCAAACTACTCTCTGTTTGATGCAATACACTTATTGAGATGCTTTTTCCATGCTCAAAATGGTTTTTTAACTCATCAATTTGATGTCTTTTAGTGTGTCTGCTATTTTTTGTTTCACTTCTTCCATATCGGCAAAATGTTTCCCTCTGAGGACTTTTTCCATCTAAAGAAAACAACAACAAAAAAGTCGCTTAAGGCAAGATCAGGTGAATAGGAAGGGTGAGACATGAGGTCATGCCATTTTTGGCCAAAAACTGCTGAACACTCAGGTGGTGTGAGCAGGTGCGCTCGAAAATCACTCGCCTGGAAATGGGTAAATGCACTGAAAGAATCTAATATATATATAGTCACCGAAGCCAAATTCAGCCTCTCACAACAACACTAGCTGGTACACTGATGTCAGTGGGTTCCCGGAATACTTGCTTACCAGGAAAAGTCTGTACTATAAGGGCCTGGTTCTCCAAAAAATTCCAGGTTTTTTAGGTTCTCCCTTGTATTGTTTTAAGCCACCTAGTTTGTGGTACTTTGTTACAGTAACCCAAGGAAACTAAGATACAAAATAAGCATGTGATTTCTGAAAGAAATTTGACATTTATGAATATTCTAAATGAGTAAAAGCTTTAAGATTGTTTAAAATTTCAAGTGATGTGGAAAGAAAAGAATTCAGCAGCAGGGTAAGGTTGATGATTACCCAGCGTAGTTACTACAGGTGATAAGTTTCTGAATACAGAGATCAAGTCCTCCACAGTGTCAGATTCAGACATAATGATATTAAGGAGCAGAAAACATCACCTATGACTAGTGTTGGATTATTTGGACTCTGATTCTCCTCTCCCAATAATATCATTTTAAATAAATGACTATAATATTTTTAGATGTTCATATTTTCTCAGTGGGTACCAAAGTTACCCAAATATTTTATTTAGTTTTGGTTAATTGATAAGATATATAATGTCATGTAGTTATTTTATAGCACATCTTAACAAGGAAAAAAAAGCTAAGCTGGATGGATAATATATTATGCATATGTAGTAAAATATGTTTTATTAATAATATATAATGATGACCAACTCTTTTGGGTTGTCTGATGTTGCCCAGAATGATAGGTTGAAGTTAACACCCACAGTACTTGTAAAAAAAAAAAAAAAAAAGCGAGGGTGGATGGATAATATATTATGTACATGTGTATTCATGTGTATTATAAGTAAAATATGTTTTATTAATAATGTATGATAATGATCAACTCTTTTGGGTTGTCTGATGTTGCCCAGAATGATAGGTTGAAGTTAACACCCACAGTTAACTTATTAGAATGTCTGCAAAACTCTGAATAGCTAAGAAAAAGACCATTAATACAAGAGGAAAGAAGTATCAATAAATATGTGAAATACTGTTCAAATTCTTAGTTAATGAAATCAACAGTGAATTCTTAGAGTTATTTTAAAATATCATAAATATTACATATATGTTATATATATATGGAACCAAATGCTTTGCTTTGCCTACTAGGGGAAGTCTGTACTACACGGGCCTGGCTCTCCAAAAAATAATTCCAGATTTTTTGGGTTCTCCCTTGTATTGTTTGGAGCCACCTAGTTTATGGTACTTTATTATAGGAGCCCAAGAAAACTAGCACACAAATTAAGACACTAAGCATGTGGTTCCTGAAAGAAATTTGACATTCTAAATGAATATGAATATTCTAAATGAGTAATAGCTTTAAGATCGTTTAAAATTTCAGATGTGGAAAGACAAAGAATTCAGCAGCAGGGTAAGTACATTTATGTTGATGCTGGCGTTGCAAACATCCTGCTAGCTCCACCTTCAAAATATATGTGGAAACCGACAACTTTCCATAGATATTAAATCTACCACCATGGTTCAAGTCAATGCTATTTCTTTTTGCAACAGTCCCTTAACTGCCTTTCTTCTTACAAGGGTCAACACAACAGCCAGAGTAATCCTGTTAACAAGTCGATCTACATCATTTCTCTGATTAAAACTTCACAGTAGCTCTTTATCTAGAGTGAAAGAAAGCCAGAGTCCTTCAGAGTTCCTCAAGATCATCTAAGATATGGTCCCAGTTACCTGTCTGATCTCACATCCTACCATTCTACTCACATGAACTTTCTATTCTTCCTAGGACTGCAGTTATGCTGGGTATGTTTCTGCCACCGGTTAGACACCCCATATCTTATCCCTCAATCCTTCACGTCTTCATGTCATCTCCTTATCAAGGTCTCCCAGACTTTGCGAATAAAATGACATTAACTATCTGCATTCCGCAGCCCCTATATGCTTTATTTTTCTCCGATGCACGTATCACCTTCAAGTATGCAACATTATTTGCTCATTTAATTAATTTATTGCCTGTTTCTCAGTGACTATGAGGTCCATGAGGACAGTAATTTCCATCTATTCTGTTGCTGCCTATATTTTATTGCCTAGAATAATGTCTGACACAATAGGCTCAAGAAATATTTGTTCAATAATTATTGAACAAATAATTAGATCAATTAGAATATTTATCTAAGCATTATTTAGAATAGCAAAACATGGCCAGGTGAGGGGCTCATCCTATAATCCCAGCTACATGGTTGGCTGAGGCAGAAGGAACACTTAAGGCAAGAATTTCAAGGTAAGCCTGGCAACACAGTAAACCCTCATCTTTTAAAAAATTATTTAAAAATAGCTAGATGTGGTGGTAGACACTTCTAGTCATAGTTGCTTGGGAAGCCAAGACAGCAGAATTGCTTGAACCCAGAAGCTCGAGTCTGCAATGAGCTATGATCACACCACCACAGTTTAGCCTGGATGACAGAGTGGCACTATAGCTCTAAAATGAATAAATAAATAAACAAGCAGAATATTGAAAACACTCTACAAGTTCAACACAAGAATAGCTAAATGTATAGTCACTTTTCAATAGAATATTATATGTCTATTAAATTGTTAACTAATTTAACTAATTTAACACAGATAACTGCATCATCTGTGCAAACATTTAAAATAAAATAATTTTTAAAGGTTGAAAGTAACTGTAAGTTTGTTTAAGGACAACTATATCAAATTGCCTGTGAAAATGGAATAAGAAAAAATCAAAATACTTCGTTAGGATGATGGGGTTATGGAACATTTTGAATTTTAAATAATAATGTTTGCTATCTTTGTTACTATAAATAATGTTTTTAAATAAACTGAGCCATATTAGAATACTGAAAACAGAAGCATGGTTATATTTTGAACTAATTGGATTCACTGTCACATGGTAGAGTTTTTTAAAAAAATCTAGAACTAATAGCTTTATTCTTTAAGAGCAGAAAAACACATTGATGAAATAGAACTTCTCTGCCCTGGGTGCAGAGCTAACCTATTATAAAGTTTAAATTTACTCTGAAAATTACGAACAGAGTTTCCCTATTGTTCAAAAGTAAGGGAGTATTATTATGTTGACTAGCATATTCCCTGAATTTAAATGGACTTAAGGAAATTCAGGACTTTCAAATATCTTGACATACAACCAAAACCTGAATATCAAGAGGGGAAGCCAAGGCTTTAGAGAAAACATTGCTTATGAGAAAAAAGATTTATTCTGATGGAGAAAGGCTAATACATTACATAAAAAAAAAAAAAGTCCAAAATTTAGGTGAAATTATTTTCTGACTTTGCTATAATTACCACCACATCCTCAATCTTCTCTAAAATCTAAGTTGCCCAGTATCCTTATATTAATGGTCCTCTGCAGAACCCAGATTCATTCTTGGAGCTACACACGCAGGACAACAGAAAAAAGCTACAGGAGCCAGGAGATAAAGAGGAGCTGACTGCTGTGTGCACCACTGTACACCTGAGGAAGATGATCCTTTAAAGGAAAGGTAGGAAGACACTGGATCTTGTTACCTCCTGGGTAGAGACATGCAGATGGAAATACTTAGGTTATACACAGTTCCTTTTCTATCCACAAGATTTTATCCTATTCTGTTTTATAAAAATTAATGGGACAGCAACACATGACAGTTAATTTTTATACACACAAAAAATAAGTAAAAATAAATAAAAAATAATATAAATGAGTGAGTACAAAAGTACAAGAGAAAAGAAAATGAATGAGAAGAAATGAGACGAAAGAAAAAGAAAAGAAAAGCTATTATCTCTGAATATGATAATCAGGGAGAAAAAAAGGAAGAAAAATAAGTGATTCAAATATTTGGAATAAATTAGTTAAAAATTTTTTTAATCATGAAAAAATAAAAAATTGAACTATGATAGGTATCTGGGAAAGAAAATCAAAAGGGAACAAAAGAAAAATTCAATTTTTAAAAAATACCTAGTATTCCAACATATCTAGGCTTCCTCAAAACTCTGTAGGAGTCACACACGCAAAGGGAAGGATGATTTGAAAGAGATTGGAGAGGTACTTATGGGAAGATAAATATAAAATACTGGTTTTTAAAGTATCTAGTGAGGAATTTCTGGGAAGATGGCAGTGTAACCGGACTATGCAAGTCCCTGTGTGTGTGAGTGATTGTATGGACAATTCTGCTTGTGTTTCTGTGTGTAAGTGGGAGTGTGAGAGGCTAACAGAATGGGGACTCCAAAGCAAGTGGCCAAAACCCTCCTAGTGAAGCTACTGGAGCTGCAGCTGCTCTGCTTGGACCCTAGTGCTTCCCAGAGTGCAGAAGCTGAGCACCATTTTCTAAAATCAGCAGAGTTTTCCCAGGAAAAATGATTGGAGTGATTGCTGATCCCAACAACATAGTGCTGGGATGAACCCTGGCAGCAAGGGCTGTGAAGGGAATGCAGCGAGGGAGCCTGAGGCAGAATCCCAAGGAAACAGAAGGGAGGAACCACCCCATTACCGGACTGGGATCCAGAGGCTTGCCACTGGGTCCCAAGATCCAGAGACTGTGGTAACTGCTGAAGAGGTAGCTATCAACCCCATTGGTGACAGGAACAGCAGCAGCAGAGAAACTGACCAGACTTTCAAGTGCCTAGGCAGAGAAGTGCTCCAGGGTAACCTCTGCAGAACAACAGAACTGCATCTTGAGACCAGGTGCTGTCTCTGTGTTGCATTGAGGCTGCTCTTTGAGACCTCAGAGAACATTGCTGCCAGTGTACAAGCTCTGATGGGTAACAGCAAATGCAGAACCCCAGACAATTCACACTCCATCCTGAGCCAGCTACTGGGTGATAGACACAGATAGCAGAACTGCCTGAGAAGGAGGCTGGTGAGTGCCAAACTGACTCCCCCAACCCCTAGCAACAAGTGAAAGAGATCAGAAGGGCAGAGCAAAGACAGACCCCATTCCCCTGCTGTGAACTAGAAGCCCTGGGAGCTGTAAAAAAGCTAGAGAGGAAGGAAGTGGGAGAGATTCCAAAAGACGCTGTGTCAAGTTGTTTCAGCCTCCTTCCCTCACTTGTACATGTGACGGCTACCAATTGCAGGCAGCATGGGATGAAGATTCTAACATCTTAAGTACTAACAGCAAATAGGAAACCTGCAATAACAGTTCAGCAGTCACAGAAACCATCATAATAGGGAGCTCCTCTTCTCAAAGAGACATACTAAAGTTGAGAACTCTTTATCAACTTCTTTTTGGAAGAGGACTAGTATTGGCTTGTTTGGTTATCGCATTTGGTTGCTTTGTTTGTTGGTTGGTATTCTTTTTCCTTTCCTTCTTGTATTTCTCTTTCTTTCTTCTTTCTCTATTTTTTTTTTTAGTTTTTTCTTTCTTTTTTCCTTTTCCTATTTTTCTTTCCTCTTTTTCTCTTTTTCCTCCTTTCTCTTTTTTCTTTTTTCCCTCTTATACCCTGTCTTGAAATCAGGGGCTATGTAAATATATCCACTGTAAGGTCATATTGAGCATAGATGAAAGCAAACCCATTCACCAGATAACAAATGTTATGATCTGACAATAGGTTCAGAATCCTTGCAGCCCCCCCACCCCCTAGTAAGTTTTCAAAATTATAAAGAGACAGCTACAATGCCCCACTCCTAGCCCAACTTTATAATTGAACAAAACTGGAGCCATGGTTCAAGGAAAGACAAAAAGTAGAGCAAATATCAGAAGGGACTATTTCTTCATTTTCCAATGAGCAATGGAATTAAAGAGAAAGATAAGAAAACTGCTACAAATGAATAAAACCAATGAAAAACTGCCAGTAACCATCAGAGTCCCTGCAAAGAGTCAGTGCTAGAAAAAACAGCTACTGGGGCACAAACAATGGCTATCTCCCAGAATGACAGCGCCCAGAAGGTATTTACAGAGATCAGAGAATCATTGGATGGAATGAACAAAAATCAAGAATTGCAAGGGTTAAACCTAAATGAAATTGCAATGAAGCAAGACAGGCTCAAGAAAGTGTACTTAGAAATAACAGAAATAAATAACTCCGTCCAAGAAATAATACCAAACTGACAAGCATGGGAAGCAAAATTGACCGGGAAGAAGAAAGAATTTAAGAGCTGGAAGACCAAAATATGGAATTAACCCAAGCTATTAAAATATAGGAAAAAAAGAAGAAAGAGGAAACTCCAAGAGATGTCCAATTTTATCAAGAAACCAAACCTACAACTGATCAGAATATCTGAAAAGAAAGAGAAACAGAAAACACCTTGGAACAAACATTCCATGAGGTCATTCAAGAAAACTACCCTCATCTGGCCATAGAGACAACTATACAAGCACAAGAGATTCAGAGAACTTCTGCAAGACATTTTATGAGAAGACCAACTCCTAGACACATAGTAATTTGCCTAAATAAAATATGTATAAAAGAAAAAGTCCTAAAGGCAGCAAGGGAAAAGTTCTATCTACCAGGGTAGAACAATCAGAATTGCTGCAGACTTATCATCAGAAACACTACAGGCAAGAAGGAATTGGACTCCAAGCTTTAGTGTTCTCAAAAATAAACAATTATAACCAAGAATTTCCTGCCCAGACAAGTTAAACTTCATCAGTGACAGAGACTTAAATACCTCCCCAGACATCTGATCTCCAAGAGAATATGCTGCTTCCAGACTAGTGCTACAGGAGACGCTGAAAAAGGTGCTATGCATAGAAGAAAAAAGAAACAAGAGAAAGACCATATTCTTCACAAGATCACAAGCAAACACAGAAGCAACAGAACACACAGCATACTCACAAAAATGAAAACACACATATATGAACAAAAAAGCTAAGTGAAAACAAAACAGCCTTGTAAGAGCATTATGACAGGGACAAACTCTCACATTTCAATAATCAGCCTGAACAAGAACGGACTAAATGCACCACTGAAAAGACATTGAATGGCAAACTGGATAAAAACACATGACCCAGTAATTTGCTGTCTCCAGGAAACTCATCTCACCAAAAAGGATGCCCACAGACTTGAAGTTAAAGGATGGAAAACAAATTTTCAGAAGAACAGCTCAACAAGAAGGCAGGAGTCAAAATCTTAATATCAGACAAAACAACCTTTAAGCTATCAAAAATTTTAAAAGATATGAAAAGACACTACATAATGATAAAAGGGTTGATTCATCAGAAAGAAATATCCATACTAAACATATATGCTCCCAACACAGGAGCACCAGCATTTATAAAGCAACTACTAAATAAACTAAAAAAAGATACTGACTCTAACGCTATTATAACTGGGGACTTAAATACACCACTAACAATTCTAGATAGATCACTGAGGCAAAAAATCAACAAAGGGATCTGGAACCTCAACTTGACACATGACCAAATGGACTTAATAGATACTTACAGAACACTCCACTCAACAACCACAGAATATGCATTCTACACATAACCAGATGGAACGCACTCTAAGATTGACCACATCCTCAGTCATAAATCAAACATAAACAAATTTCACAAGATAGAAAGACTGCCGTGCATCTTCTCAGGTCACAGTGGGATAAAAATAAATATCACCACCAACAAAATTTCCCCAAAACTCACAAAGACATGGACACTAAACAGCATTATGCTGAACAACTACTGGGTCAACACTGAATACAAAGCAGAAATCAAAAGATTCCTGGAAACAAATGAAAACAAAACAAAAAAATTTACCAAAACATATGGGATGCCAGGAAAACAGTACTAAGGAAGGAGTTTATATTCTATGAACACATATCAAGAAAATAGAAAAAGAATTAGTTAACAGCCTAACAAGTCACCTAAAAGGGATTTGGAAAGGCAAGACCACCAAAACCCTAACTTCAGCAGAAGAATCCAGATAACCAAAGTAAAAGCTCAAATACGAGACATAGACAACAAAAATACCGTAGAAAAAAAACACAGCAAAACAAAAAGACGGTTCTTTGAAAGGGTAAACAAGACTGATGAATCCCTAGCCAGACTGACCAAGAAAAAGAAATAAAAAACCCAACTAAACACAATCAGAAACGCAAAAGATCAAGACACAACTGACCCTGAAGAAATACAAAAGATTATCAGTGATTACTATGCACACCTGTTTGGAAACAAACTTGATAACCTAAATGAAATGGAGGACTTTCTAACATCACACAACCTCCCCAGGTTGAAACAAGAAGACATTGAGATCCTAAATAAACCAATAACAATCCAGGAAACTGAAAACTGCCTTACCAAAAAAAAGTCCTGGACCAGACATTTCCAGTGGAAATCTACAAAACATACAAGGAGGAGCTGATACCAATCCTATGGAAAGTATTCCAGGCAATCAAGAAAGATAGACTCTCACCAAATCATTTTATGAAGCTAACATCACACTGATACCCAAACCAGGTAAAGATCCAAAAAAGAAAGAGGACTACAGGCCAATATCCCTGATGAATATAGATGCAAAAATTCTCAACAAGAGTCTACCAAATCAGATCCAACAACGCATCTCAAATATCATCCACCATCAAGTAGACTTCATCTCTGGGATGCAGGACTAGTTCAACATCCTCAACACCATAAATGTAACTAAATACATCCAAGATGTAAAAACAAGAATACATGATTATATCATTAGATATGAAAAAAGCTTTTGATAAAATCCAGCATCCCTTCTTGATAAAAATCTTTGAACACCTAGGCATAGATGGAGCATATCTCAAAATAGTAAGAGCCATCTATGATAAAACCACAGCCAGCATATTGCTAAATGAACAGAAATTGGAAGCATTTCCCCTGAAAACTGGAACAAGACAAGGCTGCCCACTCTCACCTTCCTGTTCAATATTGTGTTGGAAGTCCTGCTAGTGCAAACAGGCAAGAGAAGGAAATCAGGAGTATCCAAATAGGAAAAGAAGAAGTCAGAAGTTATCCCTTTTTGCTGACAATATGATCCTATACCTCGAAAATCAAAGAGAATCTGCCCAAAACCTCCTCGCACTGATAAAGAACTTTGGGAAAGTCTCAGGGTACAAAATAAACATGCAAAAGATAGTCGCATTATTACACACCAACAACAAACAAGCAGAGAACCAAATGAAAAGCACAATCCCATTCACAATACCCACACACACAAAAAAAGAAATACCTTGACATTTTCCTAACCAGAGAAGTGAAAGATTTTTGTAACAAAAACTACAAAACATTGCTCAAAGAAGTCAAAGATGGCACAAACAAATGGAAAAATATTCCATGCTCTTGGATTGGAAGAATCAACCTGTTAAGATGTCCATCCTACCCAAGGCAATCTACAGATTCAATGCTATACACAAAAATTACCAACACCATTCTTCTCAGAGCTGGAGACAACAATACAGAAATTCATATGGAAACACAAGCAACCACGAATAGCCAAAATGATCCTTAGCAAAAGAAACAAAGCAGGAGGTATTACACTTCCAGCCTTTAAACTTTATTATATGGCTACAGTAATCAAAACAGGCTGGTATTGTACAAGAACAGGCATATAGACCAATGGTACAGAGTAGAGATTCCAGAAGCAAAATCTCAATTTCAACTGACTTATCTTCAACACAGCCTCCAACAATAACCACTGAGGAAGAGGAGAATCTATTCAGTAAATGGTACTGGGAAAACTGGCTGACTACATGCAGAAGAATGAAACAGGACCTCTATCAACTATACACAAAAATCAACTCCAAATGGGTCAAAGACCTAAATGCAAAACCCCAAACTTTAAGAATCTTAGAAAATTGCAGGAGATACCCTTACAGAAATCGGAATAGGCAACCAATTCCTGATCAAAACCCCCAAAGCTCCTGCCATAAGAGGCAAGATAGACCTCATCAAACTGAAAAGCTCCTGCAAAGCAGAAGAAACCATCAAGAGAGCAGAGAGAGGCTGGGCTTGGTGGCTCAGCCTGTAATATCAGCACTTTGGGAGGTCAAGGTGAGTGGATTGCCTGAGCCCCCAGGTTTGAGACTAGTCTGGGCAACTTAGCGATACCTCGTATCTACAATAAATCAAAAATTAGCCAGCATGGTAGCACGTGCCTATAGTTCCGGCTACTTGGAAGGCTGAGGAAGAAGGATTGCCAGAGCCCAGCAGGTCACTGCACTCCAGACTGGGCAACAGAGTGAGACTCCAACTCAAAAAAAAAAGAGCAGAGAGACAGCTCACAGAAAGGGAAAAAATATTTGCCAACTGCATGTCTGACAAAGGTATAACATCCAAGATCTACAAGGAACTCAAACGTGCCAAACGGAGAAAAAAACCTAACAGTTTCATTAAAAAGTGGGCAAAACAATGAAGTTTAGAAATTTAAAAATAAAATGGGCAAAAGACATGAATAACACTTCCCAAAAAAGACATATGAGTAGCCAACAGACATGAAAAAATGCTCAGCCTCACTAATCATCAAAGAAATGCGAATCAAAACCAAACTGAATTACCACCTAACTCCAGTAAGAATGGCCATCATTAATAAAACAAACAACAACAGATGCTGGCAAGGATGCAGAGAAAAGGTTGCTTCTGCACTGTTGGTGGGAATGTAAACTAATTCAACCTCTATGGAAAACAACATGGTGATTCTAGAGCTAGATATTGATCTTCCATACAACCCAGAGGAACTTAAATCACTCTACAAAAAATATACCTGCACACCCATGTTTATTGCTGCACTGTTCACAATAGCAAAAACATGGAACCAGCCATGCTGCCCATGGAAACTGAACTGGATAAAAAAATGTGGTACATATACACAATGGAACATTATGCAGCCATAAAGAAGGACAAACATATGAACTTTGCAGCAACTTGAATGAATTTACAGTCTGTCATACTCAGTGATCTATTACAGAAACAAAGAACTGAGTACCACATGTTCTCACTTATAAGCAGACCCTGAACATTTACCATAATACTATAAGAAAGGAAATGGCAGCAGCTGGAGGGCTGTGGAGGGTGGGGGGTGTTGGCGGGGAAGAGCACATAACCTTAATAAGGGACCTAACCTCAAACCAGGCAAAGTGAAAATAAAAGGAGGCCCAAACTTTACTTGTACAATTACCACTTGTATAACTAATCCTGAGGTATACCACATGTCTTTAAAATAAATTTTTTAGAAACTGAAAAATAAATAAAGTATCCAGTGATTGGTTCCTTTATTCCTTTCTATATTTTGGATCAATCATACTAAAAAAGATATTTCACTAATAATTCTGTTCACACATAGTATTAAAAAAATCTAATTGAGAAGACATTAGGTTTGAGACTCTTCCACCACTTTGGATTCTTATGTAAGCAAACTGAAGCTCAATAACCAAGCTACAATCTTAACCAATTAGAAACCTCTGGCTAATCTCTAGCTAGAGTCTTTTTACCAGCTCATATCTAAATAAGGCAAATGTCTACCTGTAGCCAACTGAGTAATTTATTTATTTTGCTTTTGCAATCAACCTGTTATTGACCTGGGAATTCAACACCACATCCCTAGTTCTTGTCTTTTTGGAGGAAAGAATTCAACAGAGACAGAGTAGCAGAGCAAGGAAAGGAAAAGCTTTATATAGGCAAGAGAGAGTACACTCCAAAAGATGATAGAGTGGGATGGCCTGGTTGGTAACAACCCTGAGGGCATTTGTGCTGTTTGTTTGTTTGTTTGTTTTGTATCTCCTGCAAAGTCTTCTCCCTGGTTTTGCATAGTCTCTGCCAGGGTCAGGGACATACATAGCATGCTTTGGGCCCAGTGATCAATACAAATCCTACCTAATGGCAGTGTTGCTCATTACTGCCACCCCAGGAAGGTGATGTAAGCAGGGGTTGGGGCCATGGACTGGTACCAGTCAGTGACCTGTTAGGAACCAGGCTACAGAGCAGGAAGGTGTGGAGCAAGTGAAGTTTCATCTGTATTTACAGCTGCTCCCCATCGCTTGCATTACCATCTGAGCTCCACCTTCTATCAGATCAGCAATGAAAAGCCTCCTTCCATTTCCAATATCCTATCTTTGTAAAGCAGGATTTTTTGGAGTGACAGCAACCAACATGAGATTATGGAGTTGATTGGTCATAAACCACACACTTCAGGTGTCACTGTCTCCCATCACCCCCAGAAGGGACCATTTAGTTACAGGAAAACAAGTTCAGGGTTTCCACTTATTCTACATTATAGTGAATTTTATAATTATTTTATTATATATTTCAATGTAATAATAATAGAAATAAAGTATACAATAAATATATAATGTGCTTGAATCATCCCAAAGCCATCCCCACCTCCACCCCGCTCCATCCCCTGTCCATGAAAAAATTATCTTCCACAAAACCAGTCCCTGATGTCAAAAAGGTTGGGGGCTGCTGATATAGAGGACAAATTGGTATTTAGGGTAACTGCAAGCCCCATGGAATTCCCTGTTTTGGTTTCCCCCTTCCCAGGATATTATTGGCCACAAGTTGAGAGTTGAATGATTGTTGGCTGTGAATGATTGTTGGATGTTCCTAGAGTGTTCTTTCCTTCATGGGTGCCACCCTCCAGTCCCCTCTTTAACCCACTCATTTCTGTCTACCTGCTTGTCTAGCCTAACAAGCTTATAAAAACCTACTGCTTACATCGCTAAAGCAGAGCTCTCTAAATATTTTTTGGTTCTGAAACTGCCTGATTCATGAGTGGACCCTTGCTCAAATAAACTCTCATAAATTTAATTTTTCTCAAGTTTTTCTTTTAGAAAATTAAAAAAAAAATTCTTCAAATCCCAAAAAGCACATTAAATCATGAGGCAGATATCAAAGAATTCATCAACCTTTTTATGAAGGGCATGATGTTTATTACATTTAAAGGCTTATTAATATTTAAAATAAAAAAGATTAAAGATGTTACATCTTTGATGAAGGTTAAATGCCAGGCGTGGAAGTAGCCTATATTTCCAGCTACTTGGAAGGCTAAGGCAGAAGACTCGCCTGAGCCCAGCAGGTCGATGAGCATGCCACTGCACTCTAACCTGGGCGACGGACTGAGACTCTGACTCAAAAAAAAAAAAAAAAAAAAAAAAAAAATTCTACTGATTGGTTGTACAATACTGTGAATGTACTTAACACTAGTGAATTGTACACTTTAAAAAAATCTAAGATTGCAAATTTTGTTATGTATATTTTACTGCAATGTAAAAAAAATTAAATTGTACTACAATGTAGAAAAAATTCTTATCTTGGATCATATAGCAAGATCATAATGGTTCAGAGAGCAGCACTTGGTTAAATTATAATAAATCTGATATAAATTTAAATTGCAAAATCTAAATACCTATCCTAAAGCAATGATTTTACATTTGTAAATACCTTAAAATTAGGCAATGTGGGGAACTGTGAATGTAATAAGATAGTTGCCTAGGAGATCAAATTCTGTAAAATAAAACTGAGCCTGCATCTAGAAGCCATTAACTTCTAGCAACTTGATAAATATACATTCACAAGATTCTGAACCTTAAACATTTCTTATTTTGCTATTTATCTCTGAAACTCAGATGCCATCAATTATTTGCATACATATTTTGTATTATGTTGTCTAACTATCCCAGATCCTTTATTTCCTTTTTGCTAATCTGTAACATGTATATTTGTCCTACTTCTCTTTTGGAGGCCTAGGTAGGTAGCTATAACTTCTTTCTCTCTTTGCCATCAATTGTTGGGTTTTAGTTTAACCTCACGGTTTAAAGAATCATCACCACTCAATTACTTACTCTGGCAAAATGCCTCTAAAGCTAGCATGTGGAGAAAAAAATTATATGCTGAACTTGGTGATAGCAAATCAGATTATGTGTGGTGAGAAAACATGAAAATTCTCACTTATAGAGACCTTTGGGGAGAATGGAGGTCTTGACGCTACCCTACATGTAAGGGCATGAAAAATAAAACTAGAATGAGGAAGAATTTCACATTGTGAGGGAGGATGTTTGACAGAATTAGATGGTAAACAGGTTATTGTAAACCCTGCCCCTCTCTCAAGGAGATAGTCTAGAGAGTACTAATAGATGCAAATACATAGAATCAGAAAGCAGAGGTCTGACACCTAACACCTCCGCCATCATGTAGATTGTTAAAGACAGACACTTCTGCTTGCTTTTTTGTTGATTCTCATGTGATGTAAGCATTTAAATTATGCGTATCTGTACGCACCCATTCAGATACCCCCACTTCCAGTCTTTTAAGGAATACAGATGTTGCAGTCGCACAGGGGCTGCACTGCCAGTCTGAGACCTACGTGGGGTCCAAGGACACAATGGCCCCCTGAGACCCACGTGGTGACCTAAGACGTTACTGGCACCCTGGAACTCAGGCGTCCCGAACACCCTGGAACTGTTGGGGTTGCCCAACAGCCTCTAGAACATTTATAGCTCTCAACTCTTGCTTGGACAATTCCCTTCTAGGTCAGGAAAGGTTACATATAGCTCTCATCTGAATGAATCCCAGATGAATCCCAGGTTCTTGTTTCACAACCAAGAAGATTAAGGATCAAGGACACTGAAAGAGCAAGCAAGTCGAAGATTATTCAGGAAGCAAGTGTTAGCAGCTCTCACAGCAAGCTGGGGAGGGGGGCCCAAGTAGTTTGCTGAGCAACCAAGAGGGTTATCGAGACCCTAAGTGGGTTGCCAGGCTCGCTCCAAGACGGTTACCAGGGCCAAAAGAGAACATTGAGGCCAGGCTGGGGGTTTACATAGTACTAGGAGCATGCTGATTGGCTGGCAGTAGGGACTGAAAATACACTAACCTAACTGGTCATTAGTAAGGACTGAAAAGATGCCATGATAGTGTAAAGGACCAAGGGTCGAGGATTGAATAAAGGCCAATTAGGAAAAGGTGCATGAAAAAGAAAGCAAGTGAAAAGGGAATGAGTGCAGGCTTTTGTCCAAGCCTGCAGCTTGCAGCTGTTTCTCCAGGTAAAGTGGAGTTCTACCCGATACCCACCCTAGCTGACTACCTAGAGGGCTTTTTCCTTTCTCCTCTCTCATTTGGTGACCGACCTATGAATATAACATTTATGCTTGATTGTGGATGCAGGTAGGGAAAGCAAAATGCAGCCTGGAAGTTTTAGGAGGGGCTTAATGGGGCCTGAGAACTGCTTTGAACCAGGGAATAAAAAGTGCCCTATGGGAAGAATGTCTAGGGTCACCAGATCTTTTGGTTTGTCAAGGAATGCGGAGATATCTGGATTTTTAACATGAAATATCTGACTTTCAAAGATTGGCAAGCAATTCAAATTTTTCGACACACTGTGAAGGCCAAATTCCAGATGCCCTCAGGCTATATTCAGATTGCAGGTCATCAAGCTGTGACCTCAGCTTTCCATACCAAAGACTGAGCAGCTGGAGGGGGTACTGGGAGCAAGAGATAAGAGAAACAGAGCTTTAGATAGCTGTCACACAGTGAGATTTGGAGAGAAAGAGATCCTCAAGGGGAAGTTTTAGGGATGTTTTCTTTGTGATGAATGGTATAACTCCATTTGTAAACCAAAACACCTTCAGTGCTTTTAAAATTGGATTTGTATTTCCTTGGATGTGATAACAAGCTAATACAGGCTTTAAAGTAAAAGGGAAACAGCTCATCTATACATGTTTATATTTACAAGTAATAAATGTCGCACAGCCAAATTTTTATGAAAAGATCATATTGGATTTCGTGTCACAGTTTATGATAAAACCATAGCTCTCGGGGATTTAGTCAGGTCATCAGCACTGTTCAAATACAGTATAAAGGTGTAATGTCTCTCCCAAGTTAATACTATTTCTCTCTAGCAGATGAACCCAAATCAGGAGATAAGTGCTAAAAGATGGACTCTAATGCTTCCAAGGTACCCCTATTTTCTGATCTCCAGACATACATGCACATGTGCACACAACCATTTGACTGTATAATGATTGCCATGGACTGAATTGCGCCCTACCCCTCCCCTCCATACTCATATGTTGAAGTCCTAGTTTTCAACGGGATGGTATTTGAAAAATGTTTAGGTTTCAATGTGGAGCCCTCACAAATGGGCTTAGTGCCTATATAAAAAGAGTCACTAAAGAACTTTCTTCTCTTGGCTTTCCTCCCTTCCTGCCCCCTCCTCTTTCTCTGTGTCTCTCTGTCTCTCTCTGTCTCTCTCTTTCTCTCTGTCTTTGTCTCTCTCTCTCTCTGAAACTGCCCATATAAAAGTACCTTCATGTCCTGACCCCTGGTGGGGAGCAAAGCTGAACAACAAATTCTTTCTTAAACAATGAACCCTGAGACTACTTGAGAACAAATGTGGTGGTGATTAAAGGACAAAAGCAACTTTAATCTCTAGGGACCCCAACTTCCTCCACACATTCCAAATAGACTACCTTCATAATGGCTCAGGGCTAGGGGAGTGTTGGGGAATGCAAGGGGGTGGGGAGTAGTGCTTGATGGTCATGGAACCTTATAGATAGTATCTACTGTAAAATCTAATGATGGTATTTGTACCCTGGTGAACCCGAACTCCTACCCAGGCCCAGAACATCAGGAAGTCTCTACTAATCCTGTGACTGCCAGGAAGACAGTCTCAACACCACTCCCTATAGCATTATCAACAAGTCAACAGTTTCTATCCATCCCTCTGTCTGTTGAGTTCCCTTTAAAAACCTTACCCTCTGAATTTTCAAGGAAGTGCATTTGAGTAACTTCTCCCTACCTCCTTGCTCAACTGCTTTGTTATATTAAACTCTTTCTCCATTGTAATGGCTGAATCAGCTTTGGATTTTCTGGGCAGAAGGCATAAAAACCCAGTCAGACTATAACATCCTTATCTTTCTCTCCACCATGTGGAGATACAACAAGAAGGCAGCTATCCACAAGCCAGGAAGAGGACTGTCATCACAACATAGCAATACTCTTACCCTAATCTCATATTTCCCATGCTTCCAGAACTATAAGAAATAAATGTCTGTTGTTTAAGCCTCCCAGTTTATGGAATTGTCTAGCTGGTTAAGACAAATAGCTACTCCCAAATTTGCAATATATTACCGGGCCAATGTTTATAAAAGAATCTTCCTCTGAGTCTTTAATCTACCACCAAACAAGAGTAGGAATCACTGGGCTTGGTGGCTCAGCCTGTAATCCCACGATTTGGGAGGCCGAGGTGAGTGTATTGCCTGAGGCCGCGGGTTCAAGACCCACCTGGGAAATTTGGCAAGACCTCATCTCTACAATAAATCAAAAAATTAGCTGGGCGTGGTAGCACACACCTGTAATTCCGGCTACTTGTAAGGCTGAGGCGGAAGGATTGTCGCAGCCCAGCTGGTCGAGGCTGCAGTGGGCGGGAGCGGCCACTGCACTCCAGTCTGGGCGACAGAGTGAGACTCTTAACTCAAAAAAAATAAAAAGAATAGGAATCTCCATTATCCAACCAACCTACTGAAATAAGTTTTAAAATCAGTGCTTAAACAGTGTAATCATAGAAGACCCTGCTATTGACTAAATGTTTGTGTCCTCCTAAAATTTATATGTTGAAATCTAATCAACAATGTGATGATATTTGAAGGTGGTGTTTTGAGGAGGTAACTAGGTCATGGGGTAGAGTCTTCACGAATGGAATTAGAGGCCAGAGAGCTAGCTTATAAAAAGAGGCCAAAGAGCTAGTTTGCTCTGTTCTCTGCCATGTGAGAATACAAGAAGATGGCCATCTGCAAACCAGAAAAAGGTTGAACACTAAACACTGGGTCTGCCCCTACTTTGATCTTGAATTTTCCAGCCTCTAGAACTATGAGCAACAAATGTCTGTTATTTAAACCACCCAGTGAATGATATTTATTCTATTATAGCAGGCTCAGCTGACCAAAACAGAACCCTTTCACAATTGATATTTTTTGTTATTTTACACATTTAAATATAGCTTTAAAGTGTAGATTTAGAGTATCTGTAACACTATAACTTGTAAAATCTGTACTCCACATTATATTAAATGAGAGCATATAGCTTTGATTAAAGAAGATAGCCTTTAAAGTTGACAAGACCAAAGTTAGACTGACTCTGTTACTTACTAATTATGTGATATTGAGTACTTTATTTAACCTAAATGTGAAAGAAATTCCAACTCTCTAATGAGGTCACTACTAACTAGCTGATAGGGTTGTTAAAAATACTAAAAACATTTGTAAAAGCATCCAAGTTATGGTCCCAATAACACTCAGCTGCTGCCCTTGCTACCAATAAATCAAAGGGGCAGGGAACTGGTAGGAAGAAGTTTGTTACTGAGTTTGAATCCAGGGAGCAGAGCCAAACTCAAGGTTTTTCTAAAATGGCTCTACTCACCTTCCAGGCTTTTACGGTTCACTTTTATAAGTCCAGAGTTGTTAGCACCTATACATTAGCCGTGTGACCAGCAGATCATTGCATAGAACTTGAGTTTCAGCCGCATTCATTGATAGCGACATTTTTGGTCCAGACTTCCTGGTGCCAGGTATCTCATAGCTTTTATCAGTAGGACCTGGCAGAAGCATTAATCAAGATTGCTGTAGAGAAAAGGGCCTACGGCATTATGTAAAAGTTATACAAATCACAAAACTTATGATTACATTGATACAAAAGTTATATAAATCACAAGGCTTACAATTACATCGATACTATATTATTCAAACTTATAAACAACTAAGCAAAAGGGAATAAAAAGAGATTTGCATCTTTCATTTGATCTATCATAGACTATAGAGAAGTCAAGGCTCCCCCGAAGCTACTTACTGGGAGTACATAGGAGATAAGGGGAAGCACACCTTTTATTAGCTCTCAGGTATATGGTTCAGGAATGTACAGGAGCACTTGTACCCTTGCCATGCCCTTCTCTAGGGGATGTGACAATATGGACAGACATTAGCGGGTCTCTGTATCATCTAAACAGTAAAAACTACAAAATTTATTTTGTCATTTTTTCCTAAAAATAAAGCTATTGCTTAAATCTAACTAAAGTGATTTTTAGAATTATCCTTGGAGAGTTGTGAGGGGGCAAGTTTTCTCTGGGGGCAATTATTAATTTAGAAAGAGGTAGCTTAAACTCTAACAAGACAATCATCACTTCCAACAGGACCAAGGGGACAAAAATAAAAATTAAAAAATTGGATTCCAGGGCCTGTCAGAGTTGAGATCTCTTGAAAACTGCAAGCTTTAAGTTGGAACCATGAGACCACACATTAGATAAAAGGTTGAACAAGAAGTAGATAATGTACTTACTGTAACAAAACCCAACTTTGAATTAACTCAATCTGCAAAAATAAATTAAGAAAATTATAGCTTTCTATTGCCCCAAAAAGATTGCCAGAGGAAAAAAATATATGCATATGAATATAAATATAAATAAATTCCTACCTTCTGGAGGAAGATATCATGGTAGGCTTCCAATTATTTCCATAATAATAATAAAAGAGAGCTAATAAAAGGTGCATTTCCCCTTATTCACATAAAATATCCACCAGGCACTCAAAAATAATCATGCATATGAAAAATCAAAATAATATGAAAGAAGGGGGAAAAAAACAGACAATAGACTTGAGAGACAAAGTTAAGTTACTTGGAAACAATTTGATCCTTTCTGGTCTTGCTTTTAAAGCAGGGCAGCTTCACCTGCATGTGGCCTGGTCAGTCACATAGGACCCAAAGTTGTGAGAGGCCTTAGGCTTGGTTTAATACTCTATTCTTGTCAATTTGCACGTCTTAATAATTTTGAATAAAAGACTGGGCATTTCTATTCTGCACTGTCCCTCAAATTATACAGCTGCCCTTGCTTTTAAGATTCATGATACAAGACCAGAGCCACGTTTAGTCTAGGGCTAACTATACCCCACTATTGAGACAAGACCTTGTTAAGTACATCACCCAATGCCATGTGAATAATTAGATTTCCCAGTTGGACTGAAGCGATCAGGAGCTGTGTGAGTGCGGGATATTGTTTACTATAATAGTCTCAGGTAGTGCTTTCTCCTTTCTCAGATAGTTTTCTCACATGCACATACTGGTAAGTATTTCCCTGAACATTCAAGGCGAACTCTAGAAATTTACAAAATTATCTCTCTACGCAGCTGACTCCTCTCCATCCTCTCCCTTGCAAACTCGGGGTCTATCTAGGATCCCCCTTCCTGTACTGGGGCCTGTAAACTCTCTGAAGGCAGTAGTCTATAGTCATTGTTAGGCCACCTCATTTATTTCTCATCTCACAATATCATCATCATCTCAGATGGAATGATGTATCCCATTCTGTTCAATAGCATTTTTTGTAACAGCCCAAAAGTCTAAATATCCTCCATAGTAATCAATATTACATTGAATACCCAAATTATGATGTGTCCATATGTAATATAATGCTGTTAACAGAAATAAAATAAATGAAGTACAGCCATATTTAGCAACAAGATGAATCTGACAAACAAAATTGAACAAAAGAGCTAGGCATAAAATAATGTAATAATGCATGCTGTGGGACTTCAAAAACAGGCAAAACTAAGCTGCTGTATTAGAATTCAGGACAGAAAAAAAAAAGGAATTCAGGATAGAAGTTATTATTGAAAAGAAGGGAGAGAGGGTCATGATCTGAGGGGACATAAAGGAGACTTTTGTGCCCCTGGCAGTGTTATTTTTCTTGACCTGACTAGTGGTGAGGCAAGTAACCTCATTATAATAATTACTGAATCTTTGGTGTACTTTACTGTATTCATTATGAAGTATAACACAGATAGCATTAAAAATAATAAAAGATAGTAAAAGGAAACATGTATAAGTAACAATAATATGTATGATTTTCACAGAAGATCGAATTCTAATGAGCACATTTGGAAAACATTTTTGTCAAGAGGTGTAACGTGTGTGCCAGGAATTTTCAAAAATTCCTGTGACACAAGCTGTAAGATTGCTATTTAAGGCAGGGTGGTTTTTTTGACATTGACATGCATTGTTACGATGTATGTATGTTATGTGTCAAGAAACTCCTCTGCTAAAGCAAGCCACATTTCACAAAATTGTTTCCTTATCTATGGAGATTTTTAAGTGTATTTGTTGCAATCATTTCCATTAAAATATTCAGTAAATGACTAATACCTTAAGATCTGAATGATTGATCAATAGCTTGACATACTCTTTGAAGTTCTTGGGCACTGCTAATAATGCCTTCTTGTAGCCAGTACAGTGCCAATGCCCAGATTCATCCCCATCTGCAGCTGTGTGGCAGGGCTGGTGACCAATAGAAAACATCAGCTCTTGCTTTGTTTTATTATCAAATCAGATGTGATAATGTCACAACCAGTAAGTCTTGTTTTCAGATATGCATCTGCACTGACTTGACCTAAAAAGTGAAATAAATATAAAGAACAAGAAATTCTAAATTCTCACCCTTCAGGGACTTTGATATTATCAATTTGCTTGTGTTGTCTACACACACACACACACACACACACACACACCTTCTTTCACTGCCTTCAGTATAGAGAAAAGCAGAACAAATCCTATATTAACAAATTAGTGACAATACTAACCTAAGTTATTTTGAACTTAATAAACTGAGACATTTGGATTTGAATTTTGTTGGAGGTTTAAGAAAAAAAATAATGCGTAATCCACAGTATTTTCCCATTACAGATAGAAAAGCAGTTTGTAGTGTTAAAAAAGAGAATGTGAAGGCAGAAGTTCAGAATTGGGCTCTTCACCCCACCACTTACTAGCTTGTTATCTTAATTAAGTTAACAAATTTACTTAATTTAATTATATCATTTTCTCATCTGTGAAATGAGAATTGTCTTACTGTGTAGTTATGGATATCAAATAAAATGAAGAAATTATGTTTTATGACTAAAAATGTATGACTACCACTTATATAATACCCCCTTCATTTTACAGCTATGTAAACTGAGGCACAAAGAAGAATGTAACCTGTCCAAGATCACAATTCATTAATCCTTTGCACATGATGTTCTCTTTTATGGAGTTAACCAACTCCACCTCTCCCATTCCAATGCCAGGTTGCTCTTGCCAGTGCTGTGAGGACCTCAGCCACCAAGCTCACTCACTAGGTATTCTGAGTGCTCCGAATGAAGGAATTATTTTGACTAGAAAGCAAAAGTCATTGCAGCAGAGTGTGAATTTTCATTGATTAATGGTGTTGCACCAATGCAGGTGAACGTGATGATTTTTCATCCAGTCGTCACAGTCTTTAATCACAAATGACTTAACATGAGAAAAATATCTTCGGTGGAACTTTATCTCACACAATTCTCTCATATTTTGTTGATTTGATTTCTCAGCAATAACTGGTAACTAACAAGGTTTAAAAAAAAAATAGATGATAGAACTTTTAGTCAGCTTCCAAATCCCCATTAGGATTCAGATTAACCTGAAGCCTTGTTTTAGCTCTCCATCTTGTGATTCTTTCTTTATTCACAGTAAACTCACATAATCTTTCCCCAGCATGCGTGCCCACATTTCACATGTGGAAAATATCTTCAGGTAATACACTAGAAAGAAGTAAAGCCATTGTGTGGAATAAAAAAGAAAGCATTCTGTAAATTTAAGCAGCTGTTGAGATGAAGAAAGAAATCTATTGATTTGGATTGTATAACGTTTTATTGGGCATGTACTTTTGCACTATAGGTAATTGGAGTTTTAAAAAATAAAATAAGAGAAGTCTCCAATTTCATAGAATTCATAATACAATATGGAGACAATCTCTGTATTTATAAAACAATGAACAACAATACCAGGCATTTAATAATTGAAGACAGAATTACTTATAATAGAAATTTAAGAAATGATAGATTGGAAATAGTATTTAAACTAGGTTTTGAATAATAGGAAGGATTTCCACAGTGGAAAGGGAAGAGAAAAACAAAGCATCCTAGATGAAGAAACACCATGAGCAAAGGCTAGGAAATAAAATTAAGTCCCACATGCTTGCAGAGGTTGTGTCAGAGAATCTGTGGAGGAGATAGGACAAACATTAAATTCTTCTGGATGAACAATCAGACAATTTCTAGGTACTGGAAAATGACTGAAAGTTTTAAGACTTACTCATAGCCATAGCTCAATGACCTAAGCTCTATATATACTCTGTTCCAAAGTTATACTTTCAGAGAAAAAATATTTTCTATTATGATTCTGATACTAACTTAAAATGGATTGAAAATGCTGGTATATATTCTTTTTTCAGAACCAACCCATTTTTTAAATTCTTAAATTCTTGACATTGCAGAACTAAACTGAAATTTATTAACATTACACTCATATTTCTTATCGACAAACAGAAATAAAATTCATGAGCCAAAAGACCCAAAACAAAACTAAAAACAGGGAAAAGCTTATAAAACTAAATATGGATCCCAGCATTAACAGCTGAACAGAGAATGTGATTTTTAAATTCTTAGCAGATGATCAAGTTGTAACATCAAGTGAGGAAGTAGAGAAATGGGACAGATGACCGATCTCCCCGTTCCCATACTCATTCGGCATCCCACATGCTCTCTGGAGACACAGATTATGTACAGTTATGAAGCTGCCTGCCTCAGGTAGGTGTTGAGCCTCTAACACACCTAAAGAATATGTCATATAAATGGTTTAGAGCATGTCCCATGTTTAGTGAAGGCTAGGTGTTTCCTGGTGACAACTCAAATGACCCAACAATATTCCCAATAGTTCTGCAAGGTAAATTATGGAGAGAGGATGGGTAATTCTTCCTGAAGTTCTTGAGTGCTCACAGAGCTTATTAATATAGTGATTTAGAGACAGAATTCCCTTGAATACAAATGATATCAAAACAGTCTTGGGGCGACCAAAATTGTACATTTTTAATTATACATATTTTCTTTCCATTCAATCTAAATGATATGTTGTATGTTTACAGAAAAGGGGTAAGGGTAAAACTTTCTCTCTCTCTTCCTCTCTCTCATGAGCGCTCTCGCTTGCTTGCTCACTCTCTCTTCCTCCCCCCATCTCTGTCTCTCTGTCTTCCTCAACAAAATTACTGTAAAACTTTTGTCTATGGCACAGTGAGAGAAAATATATTAGAATCAGAAAATACAGCTTAAAATTCAACCTATGCAGTTGACAGCTTCAAAAACATTTGAAAATTTCAAAACAAAGTCTTCATTATCATTAACATCAACATCATCATTATCTACAGTGAGCTATTTTTAGTTTAAGAAGCAGTTCTCAGGGAGGTATTTTGATTTGAAGCATTTCTTAAAATATATATTTTTAAAATCACTAAGACAAGGATTATAAGACCATTCAGTTAATCACTTTAGCATATATATATTCATGAGTTGGGGAAGAGAAAGAAAAGAACATGGGGAAAAAAGAAGCATTTATTTGACTGATAAAAGACTTTATGGATCCAGGTACAAGCTGAGATTTCCTAAGGGGCAGTTTTAGGCCACTAACTGCATTTTTCCTCTGCCCATCTGGTATCTCCAAATTGGAGGGCAATTGATGCTGTTTTAGGAACAAAGTAAATACTTGATATATATTTTTTTAATAATTAATTGGAAACTATAGTGCTGCAAGAAAAGTTATATTCCAAGCGCTGCCTAAATTCCAAACAGCAAAGTTTGAAACATTGATTCTCCAAAGACCACAACTCCTATGTCAGCTGAAATCACTGCTGTTCACACTTTCCTGAAGGCAATCGCAGACCCTAATGTGAGAGCCTAAGAAGTGGGGATGACTCTGTAATTGATCGGAGTCCAAGACTTTGGTTCACATACTGCAATTGGCTTTAATGGACTTTAAAAATCATTTTCTCTAGGACACCTCAGAGACTTGAAACTAGATAATAGTGACAGCTGGAAGCCAATTTTTGGAAATTTCAAGGCACAGGTAAGGAAAAATTAAAGACAAAGTGATGTGAAGGAAGCTTAGAAATGCCTCCATTTGTATCATTTCTAAGTGCGGATATAAGAAGCAGCTTTACACAGTATAATATTAATAGGAATTTGCAAACAAAAATAAAGCTTATACCAAAGACATTAATCTATATATTCCCCTATATAATGTGTTAGATTCCATTATACCACACATCTTATAGATATATATGTCCATTGTTATTCCTTGTAGTATATCTAATTATAATGTCTTGTATATGTATAATTGCCTTCCAATTTAGAGATATCAGATAAGCAAAGGAAAAATGCAGTTAGTGGCCTAAAGTAGCCCCTTAGGCTATTTAGGGCTGTATCGCTTCCTTTTTTTCCATGTTATTTTCTTTGCTCTCTTCCCCACTTCTTTTTTTTTTTTTTTTTTTTGAGTTGGAGTCTCACTCTGTCACCCAGACTGGAGTGCAGTGCCGCTCCCGGCCACCGCAGCCTCCACCTGCTGGGCTCTGGCGATCCTTCTGCCTCAGTCTTCCAAGTTGCCGGAACTACAGGCACGCGCTACCACACCCGGCTGATTTTTGATTTATTGTAGAGATGAGGTCTCACCAAGTTGCCCAGATGGGTCTTGAACCTGCAGGCTCAGGCAATCCACTCACCTCGGCCTCCCAAAGTGCTGGGATTACAGGCTGAGCCACCGAGCCTGGCCTCTTCCCCATCTCTTGAATACATATGCTAAAGTGTTGAACTGAAAGTTCTTATAATTCTTGTCTTAGTGATTAAAATATATATATATATATTTAAATATTAAATGGGTATGCATAATTTTAAGATATACCCCAAGATCCCCACCTTTTGGAGTACAACACACATCCGTAACTGCTTTCAGAAAAGTGTGAACAACAGTGATATTGACAGACAAGGAGTTGTGGTCTTTGGAGAATCAATGTTTCAAACTATGCTGTTTGAAATTTAGGCCGTACATGGAATATAACTTTTCTTGCAGCACTACAGTTTTCCAGTTGCCCAATTCTCACCTTTTAAAGTGCGTATCCTTTGTAACACCCTTCCCCTGAGTATGGGTGCCACTTGTGATTATGATGCACTCCCTTGATTATGCTACATTACGTAACAAAGGTAAGGAGTTTTTGCATATTAAGATCCTAGACTAGTTTGAGTTATTCAAAAGGATGATTACCTTGGGTAGGCCTGACCTAACCAGGCAAGCCCTTTACAAGAGTTTTCAAATCTTTTCTAGAAGGGAAATTCAAAGAGATAAATTCTCCTGCTGACTTTAAAGAAACAAACTGCTATGCTGTGGATGAGGCCATGTGGCAGGAGGCCTCAGCTAGAATGGCCCCTAGCTGACAGACAGCAAGAAAGCACAGACTTCAGTCTTACAACCCCAAGGAAATGAATTCTGTCAACAACTAGTGAGTTTGAAAGAGTACTTGAGCTCCAGATTAGCAGATGTGCCTGGTTGACACCTTGATTTCAGACTTGTTAGGCCCTCAGCAGAGAGCCCAGTTATACCATATTCATACTTCTGACCTACAGAAACCAAGATAATAAATGTGATATTTTAAGTTGCTAAGCTGGTGGCAATTTGCTAGTCATCATAGAAAACTAATACAAGGGATCTTTATTGGATAACTACTATTTTTACTCTCTCCCTACTGATTCATTTATCCATCACCTTTACTCCTTATTCTAGAAATAAATTTCATTTCCTCTAGCAAACTTGTCCTTGTAAACTCCAACCACATAATTCTCTTAGAGGTTGTTAGTCACAGTATTCTCTCCCCACTGACCACAGAAAAGGGCTTGTGACCACCCATACCAATCAAAGAATTCGGCCACAGTGACCAGCCATGCTGAGTGGTCCAGGAATAAGCAGATGACCCAAGCAAAGCCAACGGACTTTCTCCACAGGATGATTCCTGAACTAGCCTACAGGAAAAGTGATTTTTCAGTCACTAAACTGGAATTATGCTTGTGACTATGTTCTCTAGCTTTCTTCTCTGACTTATGGAAAAAGTCAGACTCACAATAAGAGAATATGAAATCAACAAGTAGAAAGAAGCAGAGAAATGGGAACAGAGAGAGTCCTGACCTCCAAATTCCCCAGTTCTATTCCTTGGAGCTGTTCTTATCCTCAGCCCATTTTTTTCTCATTATTTGTTCTTTCAAAGATAATTTTTGCTGAGTTCTGATAACCAAGAGCTCTGAGTTGCATTTTGGTACCAAAAGAGAGCTGGTCATTGTAACACCTCGCATTTTCACCCCCAAATTTATAACAAGACCACTACCATTTTTTCTCTTGCTACAGAAACTTAATCTAGACAGAGTAAATCTTTGCTCTTTTTGTGTTATTTTGTTTTTTGTTGGTTTTTTTTTTTTTGAATTGGAGTCTCACTCTGTCACCCAGAATGGAGTGCAGTGGCCGCTCCCGGCCACCGCAACCTCAACCTGCTGGGCTCCAGGAATCCTTCCGCCTCAGCCTTCCAGTAGCTGGAACTACAGGCGTGCGCTACCACGCCCGGCTAATTTTTTGATTTATTGTAGAGATGAGGTCTCGCCAAGTTCCCAGGCAGGTCTCGAGCCCACGGGCTCAGGCAATCCACTCACCTCAGCCTCCCAAAGGCACAGGATTACAGGGTGAGCCACCACCAAGCCGGCTCTTTGTTTTTTTTTGGTACCAAATTCCATAGCATGTTCTTTTGTCATGTTAAGTAAGAGGAAGATAGAAATGGCAGTCAATTCTTAAATAAAATGAGAGATTTGAGACACAGATGTGTGTTTAATAGGGCTTGTTTTCTTTTTCATTCCCCACAAAGTTAGTATTGTCAGAAAAACCATTTCTCTCTTTGAGTAAGAATTTAAAATTTCTCAAATTGATCATTCATGACACCCCAATATAAAAAGCATTAAACCTTTCAGGCTGCCTACTGAAAATGGAGGTCAATACCGTCAGAGACCAAAGTTCTCAGGCAGAGGATGGCCAAGTCACTCAGATCAGACAACTCCAAATGAAAAAAAAAAAAAAAAGCAATGAAATCATTCCAGGATTGTGCTGAGTCTTTATTACAGCCTGCACTTGAGAATTCTATGAAACCCTGGAGCTCGATACTTCTTTGTTTAGCTAGTTCATCAGCAGGGCACATTTATCTATAATCTTAGCTTTAAATCCCCATTGCTAATAATAAAGTTGTGATTTTCAGTTTGTGATGGTCTCACTAGAGTACTGTAAAGTCCTGGGACCCATTAGAACAGAAGTGTTCTTTAAGCAAGAACTAAGGCAAATAGAACTGAAAAGTCCTACCATTTATTCCAAATCAGTTACCGCCTTTGACTTCCATCTCAGCAATGCAATTATTATACTTCAACAATATGTTTTCCCATCTCTGTCCCTTACCCACCACACTAAAATTTAAAAGGGAAACTATGCTTTTCTCATATGGACTAAGAGATTGATTATAGATATGAAGAAATATGCATAATGTTTCCTATTGAAAATAAAGCAATGGAGTGAACAATGGTTACTTCTTCCAACCCTTCCTGTGTAAGGTCCATCCGAGAGGATATTGTCTTGAATTCAGCTGCTGTTCCACAGGAGAACTATCAGCAGTGACATCCAGTAGAGATTTGCTCTCTTTAGGGGACAAAACTGCTGATCAAGAAGGAGAGGAAAATTTTATGACCAAAATGATCCAAGTTAATGACTATTTGTGGAAATAAAATTATTGACTGAGTAATATGAGGACATGAAAATGTATGAAACATGGTCTCTACCCTCACATATAATATAATTGGGAAGAGAAAAATCCTAATACAGAATTCCAAAGGAACAAAAAAATTGTATATAATTAACTTTATGAAAGAGCTTAATATTCTTGAATAAATGTTAGCAATATACATTTTATAATTTTTTTAACTCCTCTAGTTATCAGTGTCTTCATCAATAAGATGTGGACAATAATCTGCCCAAAGTGAGGTTTAAATGGGATAAGAGATAAAAAGCAGAGACTCAACATGTGGTATTATACTACTCTTCAAATTTTTTTTGCGCTATTCCATTGCCCTTTTCCTTACAAGTCAAGAAATTGAATGTGAAAGATCTAAATCTGCTAAAGTGAGATTATTGTTCAATAGGGTAAATAATTATCAAGTTGGCAATCTATGTCAATAAAAATAAGACATAAACTCAGGAGGCTAAGTCAAGCCAAAAGAGTTTTTTAAGTTTCAGCTAAGAGAGACTTTAAAAAAAAAAAAGTGTAAGTTGATTCATATTTTAGGGGCTTAAATATCCTGAAAGATGTCAATTAGCTAATCAGAAACAGATTAGCTAGAAAATGCTTATAGCAAGTCTGATGTTTGATAGGTATATCTTGTGGAAAAACAAAATGAGAAAAGAGATTTCCATGCATGTGGAACTAGGATGTGAGGGTGCTACTTGAATTCATTCCCTGTAAATAGCAAAAGAGAAGCTATAGCCCTTCATCATTTAATCCCCAAAATTCCCCAAAGAAACAGGAATGAGGAAAAAAGATGCTTTCTTAGCAAACATGGTTTCAGAAGAAATAACCCAGTTCACATTCTAAACAGGTCGATGGACCTAAGATATTCCTATCTAAAATTTCTGACACCATCACTGTGTAAATGTAAGGTAAAAAGGACAGGGAGTACCTCAGTCATTAAACAGTCAGTTTAGATTTATGCACATAAAGATACATATGAGAGAAGAAACTGGAAATGAAACGAGAGGTGACAGTTGAAATCTGATCATTATTTTGAGCTTGGCAAAGCAGAATTAAATAACAAGACTGGTATTTGTGTGATGTTTGCTGTCACTTCAGAGGTTTCTCTTTGTGAGATTTTGTTAGATTTATGAGATTATTTGAAACAACAGTGGCTCTTACTAATTGAGCACTGTCTAAACTACATGGATTTTCTTCTCATTATTCTTGTTAAAAGAAATTAGACCCCTTGATTTAAACTACAGGAACAATGCATAAACTAGTATTACCAGACATGCTTAGATGAAACAAGATTTTTGAACATATGAATCTGATATTTTATATTACATAATCGCTAATTCAGGATAATTCAACCTTGTTTACTTATTTTTTTTATTTTGCCTATAATAGAATAGGTAACCAGAAAATGAAAAAAGAAGAAAGTGGGGGGAAAATGTAAATAGTGTAGGTAATTTTGTCTGCTACTGCATCCAACCAGCACTCACTTTGCCCTAGGATGAGTGTGAGATGAAAGATGTGTATCTCCTGATATTTTTATCTTTTTTATTTCTGACATGCCTGCAGATGTGAGTAGTTTATTGCATTGAATATTATTTAAATATTTAAAAATTAATATATGTACATATATATGCACACATACTTTTTTTTTCTCACCATAGCTTTTAAACACAAGCCAAAAACTTGTTCTAGTAAAAAGGAACATCACTGTATACATTATATATTTATAGGTGTGTAATACTGCATGAGGTTGTGTATTTTTAAAGCATCTATTCTATATGTTGTGAACATTTCCAAGGTTTTTAAATTCAATTTGGATTCTATGCAGTTTTAACCTTACCCACAGACAGCAGTACCTAACCTCTACCAAGACTGTCTCTATACTTATTAGTTTATGTGGGAAATAAACTTTCAAGAACACTAGAAAACTCAAGGCAGAATTGCAGCTTAACCTTGGCTCTCTGCAATCCAGATGAAGTGCCTCAAGAATCTGGAGGGTCTGAGATGGCAGAAGTAACTGCAAATCAGATATCAGTTTTTAGTAAAATGATGTTCAGAAAGAGTGACAGATGTTTGGTGAGAAGCTTTCAGAGAATGTACACAATTGTCAAAATCAGATAAATATGAAAAGAGAAAAGATAGCTTTTATTTTATTTATTTATTTATTTATTTATTGAGTTGGAGTCTCACTCTGTCACCCAGACTGGAGTGCAGTGGCCGCTCCCGGCCACCGCAGCCTCGACCTGCTGGGCTCCGGTGATCCTTCCACCTCAGCCTTCCAAGTAGCCGGAATTACAGGCACGTGCTACCATGCCCGGCTGATTTTTTGATTTATTGTAGAGATGAGGTCTCGCTGCCCAGGCAGGTCTCGAACCCGCGGTCTCAGGCAATCCACTCACCTCAGCCTCCCAAAGGCACGGGATTACAGGCTGAGCCACCGAGCCCGGCTAAGATAGCTTTTAAAAAGGTCGACAGATCAGAAAGAGGTAGGTATAAGAAGTAGTAGGACCTGCCTAGGAGAAACTTAAAACAAAGGAATAAGAATAGTTAGTTAAGAAGTCAGAGTAGCGAAAGTAGTTGGGTAAAAACATGAAGGAGAGGAAAGGAAGGGTAGCAAAACGGAGTATCTCATCAGGGTCAGGGTACCACGAAAAACAGGAACTATTCATGGAAACGTCTGCAAATGGAAACCATGGGAACAGTTGCCCAAGGGATCAGGAGGCTGCCTTTAAGTGTGGATTACTGGGGTCTGTGCGAGCCTAGCCTCAAAACTTCCCTTCCTCTTTGGGCTAAAAGAGCTATCAAAAAAGCCATGATGGGAGGTCTAAGAAAAGACAAAATATTATGCCTAATCAGGGTTACTTTGGGCTACAGAATGAACTACATCACAAGCCAAAGACCAACGAGGCTGTGAGCAAAGGGAATGAGCATCCCAATGTACACATTAAATTAAAAGTGGCAGTGTGAAAGTATCTGATTCACACCCCAACATTCTGAAGAATGTGCTTGCTTATCTCAGGTGACCAATTTGTAGTTCAAGATCCTCAAGTTGGTAGCAAGATTGGGGTGGAGCTACAGAAGGACAAACAACGGAATCCAGCTAACATCAGGCCCAAAAAGGCAGTTCTGCAGTTAGTTCTGCAAACTATTTTTGACCTTTAATGTGCTCTAGATACCTAGATATGGTTAGAACTTGTCTCTTAAAAGGACAGAGATATCCCAGACATCTTGTTATTGATTCTCTCTGAACTAAGGTTTCAGGTATCCTCAGCAGACTTCAAAGCGGCAAGGGGCAACAATTTATCCTCAGATAGAAGAGGTGCAGAGTCTTCTAGAATTAACAGCTCTTTTTCCTAGTAAATATTTTAAATAAAATAATAACACATACCGAAAAAGTTACTAAATTTTTCCTTTTATCATGTTAGAATGTTTATAGAATCAGTTAACCTGGTAGAAAGACAGAGGTCTCAAGTTTTAAAATCAAACAAACCCAGATTTCAATCACAGCTTTTCCACTTAATAAACATGTGATTAATGAACTCCGGTATCCTCATCTTTTAATCAGTGTTAAAAATTAGCTTGAAGAACTGTTGAGAATATGAAATAAGATAGCATATGTAGATACTATTAGGTCACTGTCTGCCAAACAGTAAGTAAACAATAGCTGTGACTGCAATTATTATCTATACATAACTTGAAATATATGTTTTTCATCTTTATTTCTGAGACTAGTACATAGCAGAGACACAAACTTCCTTATTCATAAAAACAGTGACTATGTAACTCACTAGGTACTTGTATGTCTATCATGGCTTTTGTTTACCAGCGTCTCAAATTTTAAAATTTACTAAACTAGCATGAACAAAACAACATGAATTTCTACAACTTTACTGCAATTAAACACTTGAGTCCTATGTAAATATAAGCAAACATATACATGGAGTGTTATTATCCTAAAGGGAAAAAATAACAAGTGATAAATTGAGCTTTCAAGAACTTGCTTGTTTTCAAATAACAAGAGCTATAAGCCACAATATTTAAATAACTAAAAAATCAAATCATTCAGTTATTAAATACCACTCTGGATGCTGTTAGACAAAATCCGAGGACATATTTTCAAGCTATAAATATTAATAAGACAAGTTTGACTGCAAATTTTTAACACAATTGAATCAGCCAGATGTTCTTCCGTTTATTTCTGCTATTTTGATTTCTGCACAGGTTTGAAAGATTGTGAAAATATCACCAGAAGTGGAAAGATAGAAATAAATGGAATGCAGGATCATTTCTGAATCTTTTATTGGTTCATATCCATTGTAACTATATTAACAAACCCATCCTGATACTAACATTTAACATTGAGAAGGCAGGTGAAACAGTAGGTCAGATAAAGGACCACATAAAGGATCCAATGATATTCAGTTGCCACTTATGTATCACCCTTACTTCTCTTCGGCCAGTATAAAAAACACAAGCTTGTGGCTATTTGTACCCTGCCACCCACATCAACATAACAGTTGAAAGGAAAGACTGCCACTATATTGCTAATACTTGTGAAAAATGTAACAAGACTTTCAAAACTTTGAGTGAAAAATAAAGTAATTGCCCATGGAACATGCTTCTTGTGTCTGTTTTCTCTTCTTCGTCTATGGGCAGGGTCTCCACCCCTCTGTGCAGGCCGTTGAGTGGATTTTACCTTCTCCCACATCTCCCTCTATCACCACCTCTTTTCTCAGAGTATCATGAGATGAGAATCAGGACCGTGACGGATAGGAATAGGCAGTAGACTACAGATAAACTATTGATTAAGGAGTGGAATAAGCACCAGAAACAAACGGTCACAGCAGAAACCAGTACTTATTACAGGGACTCAGTACATATTTGTAGAATGGATATTTCATTTATTTCCATTAGTAACACAATAAAATATGCATTATTACTTTTCCCCATTCATAAATAGGAAAACTGACATGGAAGTAGATAGGGTAAATTGTTGCACAGCAAAAAAAAGTGCAAGCTGGATTGAGAATTAACACTAAAATGGATGCAGAGCACGTTTTAGCCATTAGTGCATGCTTGCCTTCATGCTGGTCTTTGTCTATGTTTGTAAAGTTCCTTCTCTCTCTTCTTTTTAACATTTTTCCCTTCTATCTCTTTTGTCTTTTTCTCCCTTAAAATAATCAATAGTATCATATACAATTTTAAATTTTTTGCTGCTATTACCAAGTAATATTTTTTGTTCTCTGGTTCTCCTTTTTTTTTTGAGTTGGAGTCTCACTCTGTTGCCCAGACTGGAGTGCAGTGGCTGCTCCCGGCCACCACAGCCTCGACCTGCTGGGCTCTGGCAATCCTTCCACCTCAGCTTTCCAAGTAACTGGAACTACAGGCGCGCGCTACCAAGCCCAGCTAATTTTTGATTTATTGTAGAGATGAGGTCTCGCCAAGTTGCCCAGGCGGGTCTTGAACCCGGGGGCTCAGGCAATCCACTCACCTCAGCCTCCCAAGGCGCGGGATTACAGGCTGAACCACCGAGCCCGGCTGGTTCTCATTTTTAAAAGGGATTGGGAAGCATTAAGGAAAATGTTGAGAATTTGTCTTTTTTTTTTTTAAGACAGAGAGCAAGTCTAAGATCCTATAACTTTTTTCTCCTCATAGATCAGTTCAATGATAAATAATTTTCTATCCCTCCCTATAGCATAAAACAATATCTCTTATTTTATTGCTGCTAGGCAAGTAAACCAAAATCAAAGGCTTCATGTTTGAATGTATATACTTAAGTAGCCTGCAGTATAAAAGGAAATAGAGCAGATGTAGGAACAGAAAAGATAAAGTCATTTTTAGCCAAGTATACTTTTTAAACTAACATTTGTTTTTAAACCCATTCTGCTGCATTTATCATGATCCTCATGAAGGCAACATAGATCAGAAGAAAAAAGGGGAGTAAGAGTGATCAGAAGACAGACAGCAGAAAAAAGACGTTAGGTCAGATGAGGATTGGGGGGAGAAGGAAAGAAGACAGACCAAGCAAATAAATACTAAAGAAGGATTAATGATTTTTTTTAAAAGTTGCTAGGGAAGGAAACAGAACCCCAAAGCATCATAACCACCCCTACCCCCAGCTCAGGAAATCCATTTCTGTCGACACAGCCTCCTCTTTTCCTTCCATCTCTAGTGACAAATGTCTTCTCAGTCAAGCTTGATTTCAGGTGCACTTTTCTGTTTCCTACAGACAAGAGATACATACAAGGATGAAATCATTAAAGAGGGAGGTCAGCTCACCTTTGGATTTCAGTTTGTAAATCTTCCCACCATTTCTTCCTTCAAGACTGAAATAGAAACTCACCTTTCAGAAGTTTTCCTTGATGTGACATTTCCCCATTCTAATCCTTCCTTCTCCACTTCCTCTCTCACATTTACATACTTTAATAAAGAAACATAATACCAGAAGGGCACATAGAGTGAAATTTAAATTTTTTTCTGGTAATCTTTCCTAGTCTAGTTGAAATAACATTTAGGACTAGAGGGGTTAGGCAACTTTTCAAAAATTACGGTTAATTAAAGACAAATTTAAAGTGCCATTTCAGGGCTCTTTCTACCATATTGCATTGTTTATTCATTTATTTCTCATGAAAAAATTAGAGGTTGTGCCATATTTTGAAATTTTGAAAATAATCCCTTGGACAATTATCATATTTTTATATGTAATAGTCTCACACTCCATTAGATGTAAAATTACATGTCTGTTGCAAAATTCTATGTTTAAAGTATAATGATAGTTTCAATTTTTTGAAAATCTTAACACACTCAAAGATAAAATTTAAATAACACTCTTTCCTTCAGAATCTTGTCAGGGGAAAATATTCAGAACATATATTTGTTTTAGATAAAATAATACAGAGAGAGAGAGAGAGAGAGAGAGAGAGAGAGAGAGAGAGAGAGAGAGAGAGAGAGAGAGAGAGAGAGAACAATGTTTTACTCTCCCCAGTTTGGAAAAATTCTGAGCTGAAATCTTCCTTACCTTAACCAAACAGAATAATCCCATTCACAACTCTTTAATTATAACAACAGTAGCAACAACTGCCAAATCTTATCAAATACTTTCTGTGTGCTGCTAGGCACTGTGTTAGTCACTGAAGGAAAGAAAGAAAGAAAGAAAGAAAGGGAGAAAGAAGAAAGATTGTGGATTTTCAGCTTAGTAGAGAAGACAGACATATAAATAGATATTTAGTATAATATGGAAAGAGATATTGAGGCATGATAGGGTACCCAGAGTGCCATAGATATCACAATAGAGCACTTAACCTAATCTGGGAATTTAGCAGGAGGGGCATTCTGAAGGGTTTGCTCAGAAGTCTCAAAAGAGTAAGAGTGAGCAAAAACAGGAAGGGCATTCCAGGCCAAGGAAAGTCACAGCACTAAGGAAATACGTTGTGTGCAGGGAGGTACAGCAATCTGAAGTCATTGGAATGTAGTATACAACATGAAGAGCAGTGAGAAAGAGGTTTGAGAGACAGATACTTTCAAGTGCATAGAGCAACTGCGTGGAATTGATGCGAAGTAAGATGCTCTGCAGTCCTTGTTTGTTTACCTTATAATTATTGTAAAGTAGATTTGTTTATATTTTCCCAGTCTTCCATCACTACTGTCTTTTTTCATACAAAACTGAAGCGAGCATATGTAAGACATGGACCATCCCTTGGCATTCTTTTAGAGAGAGCTATCATTAATATCCATGCATTAAATGTTTTTAAACAAAGTACTTAACAGAAAAAAAAATTGGAAAATATAAATGATTATTTCTAAGAGCAGAGGTGAGTCTTTATGTTTCTGGCATGGAGGAATGAATTTCAACTTAGTAAACATAATGGTAAATCCTTCATTTGTGTCGCTTAGGAATGAATAGCAGCCAAGTCCTGCTTTTTCAGTTCCCTTTTTAATACACAAGTCACAGCCAAAGCTTTTGAAGGGTACAGAAGTCCAAGAATATTATGAGACGTCCATGGAGCATGAGTCCTCTATTCTCAATCCCCTTCCAAGCCTAATGATTATTTTCTGTCTTTGCAAAATGCAGGTAAATCAGCAGAACCCAAATCAAGCTGCCTCACAGCAAACACCTGACCTCGAGTCGTCTACGATTTCTTTCACTCAATGAAGATGTCTCCTTTCAAATTCTCTACTCCATTTAATACATGAAGTCTTGAGCTACATAATATATTCACTCTTTTGGCTCTCCTGAGAAGTATGCCCTGCTCTTGGCATGCTGGGATAACTAAATAAATTTTCCTTTAAAAGGCCAATTTTTTCTAAGCTCACTGATTTATCTCAATCAGCCTCCATCAGGTTTTGATGGATGTGTGTGTGTTCAGTGTTGTGCTGGGTACGGTGGGAGACACCAACAAAAGAACAAATTCCATACTCTTCTCACTGACTTTATGATCAAGCTGAGGGAGACAAGACTAACATGCATGTAACAACTAGGAAACAATTTGAGACAGTATATAATTAAGTGCTGAATGTAATACTCACTGTAAATGCACAATTCTTTACTAATTACCAATTGCTTTAAGGAATTAATACTTAACTTTGGGGATTTCAATCACAATTTCTCTATAATCCTTAATTCTTGTGACCAGCAATTCAATTCATTTCAAAGAGTTACAAACATACCCTGGCTTCCCAAATCATCAGCATTGTTCTCAGAAATGTTTTTGCCATTAAGCAATTAATTTAAATCCTGATTGTTTTGACCTCCAGGGCCTTTTGGGAGGTACTTGTTTCTCAGATGCAATTTAATTTTTCAAATGAATTTTCAGCTGGTGCAGAATTCAGAGCCCTGAAGGGAAGAGATATGTTTTCTATCTAGGAGCAGGGGAACAGGAAAACCTTGGGTCCACAGCAGGCCAACTCTCCCCTCTTGTGGAGATGGACAAAACCCAGCACTGAGCTTCTTTCCTTTTCCTTGTCTCTCTTTCTTCTCTTTTAGCTCCTTTACTTGTCCTCTTCCTGTATCCCCTCTTCTTCTGCCTTTTTTTAGTCAGGCCAGTAGCATCAGCAGAAAGGGTCTCCCCAGCTGATGAGACCCTCAACATGGAGCAGCTTCCTGATTCTGATCATGGCTGCCTCCCTTGCCAGTAAGTTGAAGAAGGGCCCAGCAGGGATTGAGGACACAGAGAACAAGCTCAGTCCATCTTCGGAATCTTTAGCCAGTTTCTGATTGGCATATAGGCATGCCAGAAGGAATGCAAACATATTTTTCAAATGTACTTCCCAAACAGAGACGCCACCACTTACCTTCTCACTTCCCTCACAACCTTGAGCATCTTCATGGACTGACTCAGCTGAGAAGTCATGAAGAGCTGTAGCCAGCAGCCATGGGTGGGTATAGCTATATCCAAGCCTGCTCTTTGCTTCCTTTGAACCAAAAATAATGGGCCAGTGATATGTTTGAGATGACACTTGTTTCCTTCTCAGTTTGAGTGTGGTGGAAGTCAGAGGACAAGTGCAAGTGACTTCATTTATCTGAGCTTCAGTTTTCTCCTTGGTAAAAAAAAAAAAAAAAAATGATGTCCACACAATGAATTGCTGTAGGAATGAACGGAGCAGGAGAGCAGATGATCAAAAGACAGACATCCCAGCTTCAAGTCCCAATTCTGCCTCTTCCTAGGTAGGTAACCTGACCAAGTCAAATAACTTTCCTATGTTTCAAGTTCCTCATCTGTAAAACAGGAAGAATGACAGTATCTACCTCAGAGACTTTATATTTCAGAACTCAGTAAGTTGAATTATATAATACATGTATGAAACACTCTGTAAATATTAGCCTTAGTTACATAAAGCAACTTGTACATAGTTGATACTCTATAAACACAAGCTCTCTTTCTGTTCCTTTGGTATGGTGATCTTCCCAAGAGAGGGACTGCTTTCCAGAGTGCACCAGGAAATGTTACTTCCTCATAGTCAAACCCCTTTCTCGGTTTCTACCTCAATCTAATATTTCATTCTTTCTTCTCCTTTCACCTGTATTTCCCTAGCCTAAAATCTGTTCTGCACATCTGGCCACCTCTCAGAGGAGGCCTTCAAGACAGGCAGCACTATAGGTTTCTGGGATGGCCAGAGTCAGATCTCAGTCCTGTTCCAACACTCAAAACCACCATACTGATCATCAGTGGAAGTCAGATGCTCTGTGAACTGATAAACTTCAGCAATATGCACTGAAGACTTCCTTAATAAGTCACTGAAAACACTAAACAGTAGTCAAAACAGGACCAAAACAAGTGTTGTCATTAAAAACATTTTTTTTTTTTTGAATTGGAGTCTTACTCGCCCAGACTGGAGTGCAGTGACATGCTCCCAGCCACTGGAGCCTTGACCTGCTGGGCTCCGGTGATCCTTCCGCCTCAGCCTTCCAAATAGCTGGAACTACAGGCACACGCTACCAGCCCGACTAATCAAAAACACTTTTAAGTAGACTACATCATTAGAAAATTTTGGTTTGATGAGAATAAAAATATATATAAACATTCAATAACTTAGATGATAAAAATGAGGGTGAGTGGATTTGAGAGAGCTCGGCTGTTATCTTATTCTCTGTAAATCAATGGAAAATAAAATTTAGGACATATATCTCTACCCTATTGATAGGATTTCTCTCCTAACCAGAATGAGGGTTCAAAAGTGGTTTTGAGCCTATAGTTGATAAAAGATTAAGAGAAAGAAATCAAAGCATACCACCACAAAAAGTCATTGTGTCACAAAGGAAGACAGAGAGGAAGAAAGGGAAAAGAAACTTCAAAACCATCAGAAAACAGTTTACTAAATGGCAGTAGTAAATCTTTCCCTATCAATATTTACTAACAAAAGTGGTTTTGACTGTGAGCACATTTCTGAGGTTGACTAAACTGATGAAAGGGAACTAAAAATACAATTTTCAATGTCTCCTACCTTCTAATTACTAAATCTTAGAAGATAAATTTCTTTCCAAAACTAAGCCATTGGGAACCAAATTACTTTGGTGATGATGAGAGAGAGAATGACAGCAGATATGTTGAATTCTTGCTATATGTCAGACACTGTCCAAAACATTTTACATACATTATTTCATTTGATCAACTTATAAGATTTCATTTAATCCTATCACAATCGAATGGGCAGAAACTGTGCTTATTTTCTTTTTACCAATAAAGAAGTCGCTTCAGAAAGTCACCTAACTTGCTCAAGTTCACATGACTAGAAGGATGATTCCTTCTATTGCAATGACCGACAAAGCAATTCTGAAAGCACTTACAAAAAAATTGAAAAGCAAATAAACTGGGTCAAGTTTCATTAACAGCAGATGTTACCTATAATGTAAAAATCTGCACAATCATTAATGTTTATAGTGCAATACTGGCCTTAAGGATGAGCTACCTTCTTATTTGCGGTCATACAAAACGGTGATCATGGGAACGAAAAACAGAGAATTCACCAGATACTTTATTTGCTCCACACCAAATCTCTCCAACTCAGTTTATACACCAGAAACCCTTTCACAATAGGCAGAATTCGTATACCGTTTAATCATCTTTTCCCTTTCACAAAAGAACAAGTAACAAGGCTGCAGGCCAGTTTATACAACAGGTACTGCAGCCTTCAAATTCCTCACTGCCTTCTGCTTATCAAGAAAGTTAATTATTATCAAACCTCCAGCTCTCAAAAGGAGGCCAAAAGTCACTTTGCTCCAAAGTCCTTGCCAGGTAAAATAAAGTAGGATAAAAATGGCAGTTTCATTCTGAACTAAATTCTCGATTCCCTAGAATAATACAGATAACTTTTAACTTTAAAAGCCAGGTAAAACTTACAAGAGAATTTGCTACATGGGGCTGGGAGACTGGGGGAAGTGTAGGAATATGAAGAGAGAGTAAAGTACTTAAGAGTCACAAAGAGAGACAGTTCAGAGTAGATAATCTACTGTTTCTAAGGTCAAATGACAGAGCTTGAGTGATGTATATTAAAGAATTGTTGAATGAAGAGCTAATCTAATAAGATTGACTGCTTTCTTACTGTGCCTAGAAACTTAAGAGCTCAGAGAGTGTCGGAAGATTAAATACTCATAAAAATATTGAATGCTTTGGAAATAGTATCTTATGGTATGTCTTCCATGCCCAGAACTAGTCTGGAACTTAGAATAAGGGCATAACATCCACATAGTCACATATGCAGAAATCTGAAGAGAGAGAGGAAAAAAACAAAAAGAGAAATGATAAAAAATGAATTTCAAAGAAAAGCCAGTTGTCAGAATGTCTCGTGGTTTATGGAACCATTTGGAGAATTCAAACCCCTGTTTGTATGTGAAAATATGAATTTTCCTAAAGCCAAATGGATAGTGAACTATGTTTTTACAGAGATTAAAGTAAAACTAATCATGGAAGCCTTTAATATTCTCAGGGAACTCTTTTGGTTTTGAACATATGGACTGGTATAAACTTAATAGAATTCTAATATATAAACCCTATTTGTTCAGGTGAATTAGGGGGGAAAAATTACCAATGCAGGACTAATTTTCAATGTAGTTTAGTCAAAAGGAAATAACTTTGTAGAAAAGTTGCTAGTGTACATGGAGATTTAACCATGAAGTATTGCTTCCATAAACCACACTCAAAAAACACTTGAATTCATGAAAAAAAAGCACCTCAAAGCTATGCAAATAGCAGGCAAAATGGCATCATATATAAGTCAGCATCCCAAGGAAGCTTGATATTTAAATGACTGTTTTCTGGCAAAAGATTTATAGACTGGGTTTGCAACAAGGTCCATTGCCTCAACGACATGGAAAGTGTGTATATTATATACCAGCCTTCTTGATAAAAAGGAAATGCCTCTTTCAAATCTACAACTTTGTTATCTCCTCTTGAAACAGTGATTACATTTGAGTTTTACATCATGGGTGCAATGAAGCTGGAATTTACTGCCTGAATAATAGATCAAAGCAAATCAGAATGTAATTAGTTGATAGAGCAAAGGGCTGCTTATCTGAATGACTGGTTTGTAAAACGTAAAGGAACAGGAAACCCTTGACTTACAGTTTTGAAATACAGAAGAGGAAAAACTACATAGAAGTTCAATTTATCAGTAGGGTGGGAACCTACTACATTTACTCTTTTCTCTTGCAAATTAGCTCCTTTTCTTCCTTAGTGCTAAACTTCCTAATGTGAAATCCATTTCCCTTCATTGCCTATGTTTCTCTAGAGGCTGAATATTCATTTTCTGGATATTAGATACCCTATTTACCACAGCTAGGAGCCTGGAGACATTTGCTGTGCAGGGTTTTCTTCCCTCTCCTTCCAACGCAGAATTTTATAGTGAAAATTACTGATAAAGGAAGTGAGTGACAGACCTCTGTTGGGCAGCCGATGATCACTACACATTTAGATTTTATATTATTATTATTATTTAGCATATTAAGTTTCCACTCTATCATCATCTGGGTGACTTCTCAGGGGGTAGTGAAGCATTCAGTTTCAGGAGGACAGAGTTTAATATTAGGTTGAAAATGGTTAACAACAGGCTGAAGGCCCAATGAAAACACATTTAAAAAGTCAACCAGAGGGATTTTTATTTTAATGAAAAAGAATAATGAAAAGCTCTCTGCAGGGAGAGCAAATTTGACAAGGTTATTTAAACATATATGCAAGCTTTAATGTTTCAAAAGAAGTTTTTTGGTTTTTTTGTTTTTAAAAAGGGATTTAATCTAATTTGCGGATTTGGGTCTGAATTGCAGGATAGCTGCAAGATAATCTTAGAAAGCAAGTCTCCTTTGCCAAACAAGAATCTAGGAAAGATGTTAGGGTGTTTGAGTTGGATAGGTACTTCGAGATGATCTAATTTAAACTCATCCATAGAGAAAGACACTGGAGCTCAAACATGTGAAATGAGTTCCCCAAGACCCTGAAGCTAGTAAGTAATAGAGCTGTACTGAGGGTGACTATAAGATGAGCACTTATATAGGCAATATCTGTTAGTAATTTTATATTCTTTATTTGCAGTCTTTACAATAGATTCTAAGTATTATTATTGGCAGTTTATAGATAAAGAAAAATGAAAAGACAGAGCCCCAAATGGAATTTCTCCGGCCTAGTTAAGCCAGACAATAATCCTTTCCTGGAGAGCAACATTTCCTAAAGAATTGGTCTTTCAGCTACTGGGCATGTCCCCACCAAAAGGAAAGCTTTAAAAAGCATCAACCTCAAGCAGCCACCACCATGGTCTTTTAAAGCGCTTGCTGCCATACTTTCTTTAAGCTCTGACTCCCTCTTTCTTCATCTTGGACAGATGAATTCACCTCTTCTCTCTCTAATCTACTTTCTAAATAAACTATATTTTCCAATCTAATTTCTGTGCAATTCTTAGCTTTATTCCTGTGACACTGGCCTACAGACTCCCAACCCTCCCCAAAAAAAGAAAACTCAGAGGCATTGTGTAACATACCAAAGATCACATGGCCAGAAAAAAGAGAAGCACAGATTTAACCTGTATGATCCTATAGGGTATCCTTAAGCACTCACCCCAGCAGAAGGCAGAACTCTCTGCTGTTTTTCACAGGGCCTTCAGCCTCCACTATATCAGGTTTCAGCAGTTCTAGCCAAGCTTTGTCTATCAAACCTGTGTTGTCAACCGACCTGTTTCCAGCTATTGATGCTTCAATTCCACCTTCCCTGACTTAACATTTTAACCTCATCCCCGTTTCCAATTCAGCCCTATCCCTCCAGGTATTAGATTCTATTCCCCTTGTTCCCTACTTGAGATGACTTCCACTCCGCTTCTTCCTTTAGGTCCAGTTCCTGAACCCCAACTAAGGCAAGTGGCCCTAGCCCAGAACCAATTGCAGGGCAGGTCAGATGGAAATCAAATTGGTCCAGCTCCAACTTGGGCGGCATGATGGTGGTAGCTGCACACGGTGGGGCAGAAGCTGCTGCCTTCATGATAACTTTATGTCTTGAACCCACCCTTTACTATCACTCTTAACATCTTTCAGCCCCCGTTTTTTCTCTTAAACAAAAGCACCCCGAAAGAATGAATAATAATTTGTTTATAACTGTGGCTCCAACTCTGAAGTCTCCTAGCAAACTATAATATGCTAAGCATGTGCCAACGTAGGCCAGAATGTATGTAAGAATAAATGCACATATGTAGGTCTGTCATTTGGGACTAATTTCCATCAGGTAGATCATATAATATACTTTATAATTTATTTATTTTATTTTACTTTTGCAGAAATAGAGGTCTCACTTTGTTGCCTGAGCTGGTCTCGAACTCCAGATCTCAAGTTGATCCTCCTACCTTGGCATCCCAAAGTGCTGGGATTAAGGGCATGACGTGGCCTATTTTATAATTTAAATTCACAATCCATATGCCTCTGAAAACTTCCATTGATATAGCATATGTCATAAAAATATAGAAACTTCCAAATAAAATTTAAGATATCACAACCTAATAAAAGTAATTCCTGAATAAGTTGATTAAGAATTTAATTAAGATCAAAACAGTCACTATAGTCCAAAGTTTCCAGAGCAAAAGAAAAAAAAACTCAGCCTGGCTCGGTGGCTCAGCCTGTAATCCCGCACCTTTGGGAGGCTGAGGTGAGTGGATTGCCTGAGCCCGAGGGTTCAAGACCCGCCTGGGCAGGCGAGACCTCATCTCTACAATAAATTAAAAAATTAGCCGGGCATGGTAGTGCATGCCTGTAGTTCCAGCTACATGGAAGGCTGAGGCGGCAGGATCGCCAGAGCCCCTCAGGTCAAGGCTGCGGTGGCCGGGAGCGGCCACTGCACTCCAGTCTGGGTGACAGAGTGTGACTCCAACTCAAAAAAAAATAAAACAAAACTCTAAAAAAAAGGTATCTCTAATTTAGTAAATTTCCTTCAATTTTCAATAAATATATTGTCGCACACTACATAAGTGACCCAGTGGGCAAAATTTGCTCAGATTTTTTAAAAACCTTTTTGAAAAGTCTCTTTATGATAGTTTATTAAGAGAAAGAAATCATTAGAAGGTGAAGGGCAGAATACAATCAAGAGTTGCTGTGACGAGCCATGGAAGACTCAGTGAACAGCTATGACTGAGCGAAGTAAATAATGAGACATCCGGGGGTCTAGAACTGATTCTAGTGTTAATACAGTGGACTGACAAGAAGAAGGTGGAGAAACTGGGATATAGTAAAGATATTGAATTAGACTGCCGAATCTGCTGATGATTCTGCTTTAGGAAGGTGGAGAAATCAGTCCAGAACAATTAAAGGCATCACATGGACTCTGAGATGCCAGCAAAAATGAAAGCACTTAAAATTCAACTTATACCAATAGTTATACTAGCAGAAATGAATTCAAACTTTTCTAACATCTCTTCTGGGAAGTACACTGCTTAAAGGATGATCTAATGTCTACATGAGTAGATAAGAGACAAGACAAGAATGCAGTTATAACATAAATCAGTTGTACATATATAAAATTTAAAAGATTATCTATGAATTTCTATAAAATTATGGTAACAAAAACAACTACTCATTGATTTGAAAATGCTTCAATACACTCTGTTTTCAGTCTCAAGAATTCAATTTGAAGATGGATTCAGGGAGAAGAAAACGAATTCCATAATATTAAGAAACAAAGCTATTGGCATAATCTGTACTTGATTACATTTATTCTTAGTGGTTATTGAATATTTGTGTTATCCTTTATTGCCCTAGGCCTTACCAGCCTGTGGCACAAATAAGTTCATACTGGCATTGGTACACACATTTTTAATGAAAAATAGCCCTTACTCTCCTAACTGCCTAAAAAATGTCAGGGTTTCCTAGGGAGATGGATAAAAGAATTCCTTTCCTGTTTTTCTAATCTGGTTTCCCTGAGACATCTGCCTAGTGCCATGAAAAAAACATACTTAACCACTGAGACTGATACTTGAATACCTCATGAGACACTTGCATTCCCAGTGTCCCCTCAACACTCCTAAAACCACTTAACCTTGATGTACCAAGAATTTCTGCAAGCATCAAGTCTTTTTTTTTTTTAATTTTAAAGATGTGGGGTACAATTCAGGGTTAGGTCTATAGATGTTGATTATGCAGTTACTCCTGTTGATGAGGTGTGCCCCTCCCTCCCCTAGCAGTTTCCCTCAACTGCCATTCCCACCCTCCAGCCCCTGTCAGTTTCCCACTACTGCCAATCCTTTTTCTTATAGTATTATGATAACTATTCAAGGTCTGCTTATAAGTGAGAACATACGGTACTCTGTTGTTTGTTTCTGTGATAGATCACTGAGTATGATTGATTCTAAATCCATCCAAGTTGCTGTGAAGTCCATATGTTTGTCCTTCTTTATGGCTGCATAATATTCCTTTGTCTTCCAAAGAGGCTGCACTAGTCTGCATTCCCAGTAGCAACGTAGAAGCATTCCTTTTTCTCCGCATCCTCGCCAGCATTGTTGTTTGTTTATACTAACGGCCATCAAGTCTTTTTGAAAGGCCGTATTCCCCAAAACTGGTCACGTTATTTTGATGTCACATAGTCTTATGGGATTTTGCTACTTCCTCATCAAGAAACAGATTCTCTTTTCCTTTCCTCTTGAATCTGAACAGGCTTATGGATGCTGCAAACATGGAATAAGTAGAATAAGACGAAATGATGCTATATGACTTCCAAGACTACAACACAAAAAGGATACAACTTTCTCCTGACTCTTCCTTAAGAATCTTGGCATGCAGGACCCAGCCACCATATTGTGAGGAAGCACAAGTCATATGGAGAGACCATATATGGATGCTCCCACTGGCAACTTCAGCTAAGAATTTTAGTGTACAGTTAGCATCAATTGCTAGATGTGCAAAAAAAGAAGCCTTTAGATGATTTTAAGTCACAAGTTTGGGGTTGCCCAGCAAATACCTAATCAAGCAGCAGTGATTTATTCCTGCCAAACTCTGCTCAAACTGCAGAAAACCTGGGCAAAAGAAATACTTTCATTGCTTTAAGCCACTGCTACAAGTGTTTTGTTATGTAGCATTGCACAGCTGAAACAACCCTCCTTCTTTAGAGCTAAGATAGGAGTTCGGCAAGACTAACCTCCTAGGATGAAAAACAAGGCTAAGTTTTCAAGACTGAAAGAACAGATGGAGAGTGGGAAGCCATTTTTTTATCTTGTTCTTAAACCCTGACACAGTGATGAGAAGGTAGAAGCCATGTCCTAGAGAAATCCATTTTTTATCTTGTTCCTAAACCCTAACACAATGATGAGAAAGTAGAGGCTATGTCTGGGAGAAATACATGCTCTAGGTAAAGATTAACTCTGCCAACTTTGTCTTTTCAGAAACACAGATTCCTTAAGCACGACCGGAACGAGCCTGTTGTAATTTGTCTTTTTTGAAACTCAAATTTCTCAAGCATGTTCAATATTGACCCATTGTATACTCAGTCTCTGGTGAACAGTAACCCCCTCAGGGTCTCCAAGACATCCACAAAAGATCAACAAGGAAGTCACAGCAGTCAAGTCTACCGGATTGCAACATCTCCAGGGGAAAGGGTTTAAGCTAGGGCTTGGGGGGTCTATGGCATCACATTCATCTGAAGTGTAAGCCCACTTCCTGTCTGTGGGAAGTGAACCTTTCTTAAATAAATCTTTTCTTCTTTCATCTCTTTGTGTGTTGCAAATCTTTGCATTACTCAGATCTCTCGTTATCAGCACGTACCTCCAGCATGCCGGCTCCAGAGGTGCTGCGCTCCTCCCGATCCATCCATCCACTCTCACCCTTTGTACCCTAACAAAGATCAGTGTCTGAAACATTTTCTTAAGACAGGTAGATGGCCTGGCTTTCTGAGTTCTCACAGAGAAAAACAGGATATGGTTGAGAATCAGTTAGCACCAGCTAGAACGGAGATGGTAACCAATGTGCCCATTTCCTGACCTTACCCTTCATTATAATACATTAGCATGCTAAATGACACACCCTCCAGCTCCATGACAGTTCTGACCCTGTCCATTTACAGTAATAAACAGTAATAAACCCATTTCTTAGAAATCTCCACCTCTTTCCTAGGAAATCCATGAATATGGTACCCACACATAACCAAGAGGTAACTATAAAAATAAAATACTAGTGAGATATGGCTGCTCTGCTTCCTGTAGACCAGACTAGGCTGCTCTGCCTATGGAGCAGCTTGCTTTCAGTCATTTCAATAAACTTACTTTCATTTTCCAACTGAAATGCCACCAATGTACAGGGGGCTGCCCTGCTTACAGAGTAGCCGTCTTTTTGTTCTTTCCTTTTAACAAATTTACTCTTATATTCTTTGCTTGCTCATATTTGAACCCCTTACTGTGTGAAGCCAAGAACCCACTTGGCCTCTCAGGGGGTCTCTGTCCTGTATCAGATCCACACATATTCCAACACAGAACTGAGGAGACTACCAACATCCCCAATTCTATGTGGGACTTTGAACATAAATTCCAAGCATATGTCTACCCAAATACTACAGATTCTTTTATGATAGCAAGACTTCCAGCTTCTGTTTTAGATATTTCTCAAAAAGCAGCAGCTGAAGATCCCTGGCCAGGCACCATGCTGTCATCTCTAGTTCACTCTTTTCTCCCCTAAAGAACATTAATCCTAATTTCTTCTTAGCTGATTCCTTTCTTGAATGCATGTCAGCTCATGTAAATAGGTGGTTAGGAACGGGGTGAGGAATTGGTCCATAATTTTAGATGGAACAACCAGATTGACTCAAAATCCCACTTCAGTCCAAACCACCTCTGAAAGAGAAATCTTCTAAAAGGCTGTGATGTCATTCTCTGTCATGGCAATGTCATTTGATAAGGGGTAAAGTGGCCAGACAATACGAATAAGACCAAAAGAGATCTTGGAGGGAGAAAGTTTATTGTCAGAAATGTACTTTATAAGGGTTGTAGGCTACAGTATAAGGGAAATAAAAAATTTTAATAGTACTTAGAAAGACTGCCATACTACCATATTTACAGTGTGGGAGAAGTGGAAGGGTTATTCATTATACTTTATAAAACTGTGAAAAAGTGTAAACTAAAGAAACATACTAGACAATTAGAGAACTGAAAGTATATTTCAAGTAAGAGATATGAAAGCGAACAAATTTCTTACTAAGAAATGAATGGGATCTAACATCAAGCTAAAAATTGTGTGACCCTCACCCTATATTCAAAGATTATATATATCTCTTACAGCAGATAACTTTTCAGTACAAAAATTGTAACTAATTGCAAGGCAGTTAATTTGATACTCAGAAATTGAAGCAGGTATAATAATTTTATATTTCCTTTATTGTTAGTCCTAATAAAGCAAGTTGGAGAGTGAGAGATTTAGAGTCAAAATAAATACAAATTTGAAAAAACACATAAATATAATCGTATATAACATCTCATAAATTCATGTTAGTACTTTCATTTTGAGCTATGTTTGGCTTTATAATTTGTAAAGGATTATGTTTCTGTTCATTTTAATAGCTAATTGCAGCTAATAATAACTATAGCTTCTAGCTACTTAGAACTCAATGGAGCCACTCACTGCTAATTACTGACAATATCTCACTTCATCTTTATAATAACTCTTGGAGGTCAATATTATTATTTATTATCTCCTGACCAAAATAGCTTAAATAACCTGCCCAGGATCCCGTAGCTGGTAGAACCAGGCATCTAAGGGAAGTTTCGACCCCAAAAATTGTGTTCTGGACTCCTACAATAAAATCATCCTGCACTCATTTGAACTGCAGCATCAAACTTTGGTGTTTAAGGTGTCCTTCACAGCTCAGTTTAGGGTTAAGAAGACACTGCAGCTCAATCCAATTCATTTTTCCCAGTTTTTTACTGCTTCCCTTCAAGAAAAGGAACCAGTTATTTTCTCTCTCCTTGCTACAATTACCACAGCATTCTTCTTCATTGGTATTATTCTGTGCTTCAGGAGTGAGATCCATGGACTCAGGACTTAAGGGAATCAGGAAGAAGAATTTGACTCCAGAAAAAAAAAATGTTAGTTCCCTGTCAACTCTCACTACAACCACACCCTTCAAAGCCCTGCCTGCCAGACTCCAATGTTCTCTTTTGCTTTTTAAAAGTTCCTTAAGAAGATATTCAAATTATGTTCATGCCAATGCAATGACACTATATTTTCCTTTCTTTTTATTTAAAAGGTCAGGGAATTTGGCTCTTAGAAAAGGAAATAATGGTAGGCAAAATCTAAATATAGACACATCTAACTGGTTTGGGCAGAATGGACATTGGAACAGTGCAACACTGAGCAACAGAATTGCTGTTAGCCACAATTAGCAGCACCAGAAACTTGAAATTAATGTAAATGCAATATTGCCCTTATCAGCGTGAATTTTAATCTTGTCAATTAGCCAGAACAATTCATCCTTATTATGCCACATATTTTAATGATTAAAAATTACATAATTTAATTTTTTCTCATTTATATTGTGGATGATTTAATCAATAAGATATAAATAGCAGGAACTTACAAATAAAGGGAGATCATCAAATATTATTTAAAGATTTCCAGTGGATGTGTGCCTGAGGTTGATTTTTTCAGAGTGAGAATACTCTTTCCTATTATCCTCTGCAATGCAATCTTGTAAATCTTCCCATCAAGATGCCTTCCTATCCTCTCCCCTTGTCTTTGTACTAAACTTGTGACTTCTTTGACCAATAAAATGTCACAGTGTGCCAATTCCAGGCTAGAGCCTCTGGTAACTTCTACTTTTACTCTTGGGTCCCAACCCAGCCACTGTAAGAAATAGTTCAAGCTGGACTACAGAATAATGAGAGATTCCATGGGGGAAAGTTTCCTGTCTTCAGTCGTCTATTTCACCAGGGCCTCAGATGCATAGAAAAGAACACATTAACCCCAGCTGACTCCCTAAGTGAATAAAAAACATAAGCAATGCCAGGTAAGACCGGCATGAGCACTCCACAGCCAGGCTGCAGAATTGTGAAACATAATAAATCGTTGCTTTAAGCCACTAAGTTTTGGGGTAATTTATTATTTAGCAAGAGATAACCCATATAGTAGATTAAGCTAGTCCAAAAATAAGTTTGGTTCTTGTTACTCTAACCTCCTGATATCATTAATTAAAAGTATTTATCAATGTTTCATCATGGCAAGAATGGTTAGTCTTCCCAGATGAATACACTTGTTTTATGCTTCCAGGCTAAGGGGCATCCTTGTTCAGTTTCAGATACAGACAAGATATTAGATACTACTCTTATAAATAGTTAATAAAGAAATAACATTGTTGCCTTAGATCTATATTGACTAACTTGCCTGAAAGAATCAGTCTATCACTGAACACTATGTTTCGGCTTTGATGAAAATTATTCTTTTCTTTGAAACACTATTGTCAGATTGCCCCACATCCCTCTAATGGATGAAAGGGAGACCTCTTATCCTCCTAAATCCTATCCTAAGCCTAAAACCTTTGACTCAAACTCCAGGGGATTCAAAATTCAAAATCTTTAAAATAAAGTCATGTTTCACAAGAAGGACAACAAATACTAGGAAAAAAACAAAAACTTGCACTGGATCTAATTTACAGTCCAACTCACACTTGAGCTACTCATGTCACTTAGTTAACTAAATGTGACCTTGAGGGGTCATCGGTTCAGTATTTTCAAATACTGTTTTTAATTCACAGATTTTTCTTTCCTTTCCTTATACTTTATTTCAATTTCAAAAAGTTAAAGAATTCCTCAGCTTAATAATAATTTGCTTAAGAAGTATTTTATCAAGTTTTCACAATTTAGAGTCGGAGAATAATTGTATTTTCATTTTGCAGTGATATGCTAGTAAATGTTTAACAACCAATTCTCTGGAAAAAGAATTGTGTACATATGTGTATGTACATAATTTTACCAGGTTTCAATGATATAAGGCATAATGTGCAATTTATGATACATAATAAAATATAAGGCTATTTATTGTAAATTCCATGTAACCAATTGATTCTCACAAAATGCTTTTATTAATTTTTGGCTCTTTTTAAAATCTTTAGTCAATCTATGGTACAATTCAACCATTATTTGGCAAATGGAATTTCATCCCAATCCAGCAACACTTTCCATAATAAATTTAATTCTATTTAATGTAATATACGACTAGACTAGTTTTCACTTTTTTACAAATTATATCTGGTAAACTTAACCTCTTTTGGCTTCAGCACCAGACATAATACACATTTAAGTTTAATCTTCATTATTAACATTTTCCTCATTACTTTCTTAAGTCTAGACCGTCAACAATAAATCAAATCCTTATAATAGGATTTTCAGATTTCCAAGGTATATACTGTGATTTGAATATGTCCCCCAAATTCCATGTGTTGGACATTTAATCCAAATGCAACAGGAGGTGGAGCCTTATAAGAGGTGATTAGGTCATGAGAGCTCTGTCCCCATGAATGGATAATTGTTCCTGGGGCAATGGATTAATCATCCCAAGAGTGGCCTGGCTATGAAAAGCCCTGCGTGTTCTCTTGTCCTCTCTCTCTTTCCGCTCTACTTTCTGCCATTGGATGATACAGCACGAGGGTCTTCACCAGATGCAGTCTCTCAGTCTTGAACTTCCCAGCCTCCAGAGCCATGAGATAAATAAATTTCTGTGTATATAAATTACCAGTCCGCAGTGTTTTGTTACAGCAGCTGAAAATGGACTTCAAGCTATCAAAGACATTGAAATCAGAGCTGAAAGACATGTGCAGTCACCATGGCTGACTTCAAGCTGTCAAAGAGACAGTGAATTCAGAGCTGGAAAAACATGTGCAGTAACACACTATTACATGCATGGTCATAGATGTAAATAACCTCAAGAAGAAGGTAAAATAATAAAACATGATGAAGTCTAGGGGCTTATTACCTTTGTTGTTAGAATAATTTATTTGATTCAAATTCTGAATAATTTCATTTTAAATAATCACAATGATTAACAAGTAGTTTGTAAAATTTCACTTTCAGGACGTGTGAGTTTGTGTCAACTGTATCCACTGAAAATTATGTACAATTGGGTAGAGAGCATTATTATTGTTTTAATTTCTAAAAAAATAATTTCTCACCAATGATACTCCTATACTGAAGTTAGACCTAAGTAGAGAGGAACAGACAAGGAAACTAACTTTGCAGAAGTAAAATTCATAACTTATAGATAGTTATGAATTTTTTTCTTTACCCCAATCTCTTATATTCCTATTTTCTTATTCTGCTTTATGTGGATATGAAAAATAAATGGTATTTGACATATACAAAAATCTAACCCAATATAAGCTTAATGTATATTTGTCTACATGGTTTTATCTTTTACTAACCCATATAAAAAAATCATAAAATAAGGATGTAAAGATAAGCAATCTGAATTTAAGAAAAACAACCTTGATAAGGAAATTAAGGAAAATGTTAAGGTCACTTATTTCAACCTTAAGACATCTTCATTTCAATCTAATCATAGCATAGAACCAGGCAGTGGTTATTCCAGACATCAGCCTCCTAGCTTATAGAGCCATGGCTCCAGAAACCCTTGTACTCTTCTTCTTCCGTATGACTAGGTGAAACCATCCCAGTTTTTAACATGGGTTCCAGGACAGAGGGAGTTGAGATGAATGACTTTTAAACTCTAGCACTGCAATGAGTGCAGAAGCTCAGGAGTGCTTCTTAAGAACTCATTAACACATCAGGTTAATATGCCATTTGACTGCTAAAGTATGCAGAAAATGCTCTTCTGTATTACTGTGCAGATTCTCAAACCCACCAGTAAGAAAGTACATATTCAGGATCAAATTTTCACACTTGACTCTGGTCAAGTCAATGAGTGATAAGCTAAGCAACAATTTCCTTTCTTTTCTTGGCTTTATTTGGTTACATGCACATGGTTTCTCTGGGACCTTCTTTGAATACAAAATGCTTTCACAGTTTAAATGTCACTTATGGTCTTTGCCTTAATCTTCTGTATTTTTGTTTTTGTGGGTCCTTCCAATCTCCTTTCTTAAACTTTAATCTCTAAGAAGAAATGGTACCTTATTCTTTCTTGTATTCTCTGAAGACATTAGCATAGTGCTTTACATAAATCATAATCGATATTTTGTAAAGTATCTTATAGGATCTATGTAAGGTAAGGCCCAAAGTTTTTGCCTTCTATTTTACAAATGCACAAGACTCAAGAAAGAATACCAGACTCATTAGTTCCCTTTATATCTAGGTAAAATGAAGCAAATCAATTGAGCAAATAAATCTTGTATTTACTTAAAGGACTTTTCCCTTTAATGAATAGATTTTTTTTTTTTTTTTTAATTTGAAAAGAAGATGAAACTCAGCATCAGGAACCAGAACTTTTTAGCAGGTTGGTTGTAAGTGTCAAAACCAAAATTAATAGAAATCATAAATCACTCTTTGTGATAAATTAGAGTGAATTTTTAAAAACTTTACATGGTAAATATTGACGTCATTGAGTTCAGAAGGCATTTGACAGGCTTTTGCTTTTTCCCATTCAGCTTGCATTCTTAAAAAAATAAAGTTGGGGGGGTGCTTTCTCTACATGCCTCTCTCTTGTATGAAGTACTGAGGGTACAAATATCAGTAAGATACCGACCCTACTGTCAAGGAGCCATGGTCAAAAGGAAAAAAGAGTTTTATCTCTGACTGGGGAGAAACCACCAAGATTTTTGTGTCAAGTCAGGAGGAAAGCTTTCAAAATTTGTTGAACATTTACTCTGTGTGAGGCACTGGCTAGATTCTTTCTGTACTCTCTCATTTGCTACTACACTTGTGCTCTGCACTTACTGTGTTAGCTTATATGACTGTGGATCTTATCTTCCTAGTGGGCTTATAAACTCCTGTCTTTAAATTTTTTATGCTGCCATGATACCTTAGCAAATAAGCAGAGTCTGGATGAAACATTCTTCAAGCTGAAATTTCTTCTTTAGAAATTCAAGAATTTTTTTTTTTAATCATCTTTGGATTTTTTTTTTTACTTGCTCTTTTCTATAGTTTCCTTATCCATTCACTGCCAAATTCTCCTTTTAAAAGCCTCTAATTTCCTTCACTCGCCCACTATATTCTCCTAATATTGTGTGTTCATATGACTTTTGTTTTGTTCACCATCACACCTATACTAGGAGACACACTTTTACCAATTATATCTATTATAGGACCTTTGTATAGTTTACACTACAAATTCAAACAATCCCAAAATATTTAAAGAGGGATGTAGTGCTTTTTCAAGCCTTCTCCAACAGAAGTATTATGTAATTAACTAATCAGCTTTGCCACTACAATAATCTTGCATACCACGTTTAGCAATGTATAAAACTTAAAAGTCTTACTTTTCTCACCAATAAATCTGCAATTAGCTGGGCCATCCCTACTTCAGACTGAAGTTTGGATTTTCAAGACTTCCCCATGTATATATATATTCATTCCAAGTTATTCTAGCCAAAAGGGACCATAGCTTCCTGGGGCATACTCTTTTTGTGACTGTTTGCAGGAGCACAAAAGTAAGTTCTAAGGCCCTTCAAGGTCTTAGTCTTGAACTGACACAGTGATTTATCTGACTTCATTCCATCACCAAAATGATTCATATGACAAAGCCCTGATCAATGGGTGATAAGTATCACTCATGCACTGCAAGACCACACAACAGAAGAGAGTAAAAACTGGAGAGCAAACTGATCTACCATACATAGTTTATCTCTTTTATTGCCCATAGAAGGTTATATTAGAACCCCCATTACAAAAATGAGTAAATTAAGTCTCCGATGAAATAAATTAAAACCCAAGGGCACATAGCAGATGAGAGCAAAAACAAGGATTTGAATAAGGTATAATTTTGACTTCATAGAGCACATACTGTTTTCATGGCAGCAGTAACCTCTTTTATAGCACTCATATTCCTGGATTCAGAAGAGAAGTTGAGATTTTGCAGGCGGTGAAGCTCTTTTTGCTGTGAAGTGGATAAAGATACAAAAACAATGAATTTTCTCACAGTCTATAGCATCAATCACTCCTCTGTTCTTAGTCCTAAAAAAGAAATGGATTTGGCCTCAAAGTGACTCTCCCTTCCATTGTTATATAAATTCTCTATTGTGGTTGCAGTCACTGGACTCCACATAGCATATGCTGTTAATTAGCCATGTGTGCTGGCTTAAAATAAAGTATTTCATGAGACTTGTAGTCTATTTAACTTTTTCTAAAGAGGGAGACTGCTGCAACAATGAAAGTATGCAGTTTTAATGCAGATCTTCACAAAGATGAGAGCCAACAGAAGGTGCATTTTGAAGCAGGTTTGATTTTTTATTATTGTTCTATGACTGTGGCCTGAACAAGAGTTTATGCTGGCTAACCAGTGAAAATCAGAGGGTCACAATGAGTCAAGGCACTGACTCAAACTACCTTCTCTTCCTACTTGGGGCTTATGAACAAGACCTGGGCTCCAAAGCATCATTCTCCAATGCATTGTTTTCCAAATTTTCTAGCTGTCAAAATCACATTGAAGTGTTGGTTAAAATGACAGGTTATCAAGGTTACTTCCCAGGAGGTATGATTCAATAGATAGGGTAACCTTATGATCAAATAAGCATGGAGTCAATGCATTCATAACTGAGTAGCTATGATTTGTTTTGGATGGCTGTTCCTCATAGCATTTGGAGCTTGGAAGAAAGTTGACAGTTTAAAATTAATTTCACATTATTCCTAATCACCTTCTATTTGCTAACTGCAAAATTGTAACTTAAATGTATCTCAAATTGTAATTACATTCTCAAAATTTTATTTGGGGGAAAATCATGATACTGTCAAAAAAATTAAAGATTTCTTTATAGCCAATTATTTAAACCCTCTCAAACTTTATTGTCTCTTCATTTTTTCCTTTTTTAATTTTTGTTGTGTGCTTTTCCATTGCTTGACCCTTTGCATCGCAGCACAGATTATTTCTAATCTTAACTTTTCTTCAAATCACAGGAATGCAAGTATTCACACCTGGTTGGTCTCTGGCTTGTCCACTGCATCTCTCTCTTGGGTAGCAACAGCTGTCTTTTCTAAATTCTCTCTCAGTAAATTGGGGTCATGAGCTCTATATGCTGGTTATTAACTCAAAACTAATGGAGAAACAGAAAAGTCTGATGGGATGACAAATAGTCTATATCTCCAAAGGGAGTATCAGAAAATACTGCAATTATGTCCAGATTATACTGAGATTAAATCTAAGGTAGGGCTCAGGTTGGATTTATTTTTAAACCAAATCACTTCTTATGGCTTTGTGTGGACCATGTGTTTAGCCCACTGAATGCCAGTTTGAAATGAGATTGCATATCTTCCATTAGCTGCATTTGTATAGAATTTGGCTTGTTTTATAAAACACTTACTAAGCTGGGCTCGGTGGCTCAGCCTGTAATCCCGTGCCTCTGGGAGGCTGAGGTGAGTGGATTGTCTGAGCCCGTGGGTTCAAGACCCGCCTCGGCAGCGAGACCTCATCTCTACAATAAATCAAAAAATCAGCCGGGCGTGGTAGCGCAGGCCTGTAGTTCTGGCTACTCGGAAGGCTGAGGCGGAAGGATCGCCGGAGCCCAGCAGGTCGAGGCTGCGGTGGCCGGGAGCGGCCACTGCACTCCAGTCTGGGCGACAGAGTGGGACTCCAACTCAAAAAAAACAAAACAAAAAAAACACTTATCAAAATGATTCTTTCAGATATGCGTCCAGCTACTACTTGATCAAACCTTAGGATGTGTCATCATGAGCGCATTCTGGTGAATGGAAAATTACCCTGAAAGACAGGAAGCTGAAATCTATTTCCTATCTAGGCTGGTGATTGGCTGCCACCGTGACCAAGTCCTTCAACTTTTCCTGCCTCAGTTTTTAGCCTACAACCTAAATGAGCTGATGGAAAGCACGTTCCTTATGAAGCAGCTGTCTTCAAAATTCTAAGCATAATCATTTGTGATTGTTAGCCAGGCAGTTTAGAAGCAACTGAAAAAGTCAGTTTTGTCCTTCCATTTTTAGCAGAAACAGCACAAATTAGCAAGGATATCCAAGAAGAAATCTTGATGATATATATTTTCTTTACATTCTTCCTTTTACAGTTCAAAAGATTTTGTTTCTTTTGTTTACACCACAAATTCCCAGGCAATAGACATTCTTTAAAACTTTACATGAACATGAGAAAGTACTAAATCTGTGAAGTCTCCCCAGGGAGATAACCTCCAATGCCTATATCATTGTGGTTATGGGTACCACAATGCTATCTATAAGTTTGTAATTTTTTCTTAATACTGAATGAAAATCTGTTATACTACAGATTTCACTCATTGATTATGTATTCATTTATTCAGTGCTTCAAAATTTTAAAGCAAATGAAGAAATTAGAGAATATAAAAAGAAAAATAAAGTAAAACCAGAAACTAAATTGCTGTGTAAATGTCTTTCCCTGATCTTGTAAATCTGTTAAAAATGGGACATCAATTTGCCTCTGAGACTTCTACCCATTGGTCTGATTTTTGCTCCCTGAAGCTACACATAATAAATCAAGTCCCTCTTCCACAAGGAAGTCCCACAGACACACAAAAATGATACCAAATCCCCTAGGCTAAGTCGGAATGAATAATTTCACCCATCGCCCAGAAAACATTATTAATTTACTTTACCTTTGTAAGAATGACTCTAGTCTGCTATATTGCCTCTATGCTTAAGAGACTCTAGGGCATTTGATTTCCTAACCTCATTCTGCTTAACTTTTCCTTAAGAAAAATCCCTTGGAACACGGTTTTTACATGGAATTGAGTCATTTATAGAATAGTGGAATTGAGAATAGTAAGGCCACAGTAGTAGCAAAGTTCACTTTTAAAACTTCCTTTTCTGACCTAAATAAAGTCAAGACCGATTTTCACATTTCCTTCTAGTGAACCACAATGGACTTCATAGATTGAGAGTCATTTTACTAGCTCACAATTTGAGTTATTGGTCTTCCTGACTTGATAGAATTGCATTTAAACCATTTAAAATGGAAGAAACCTATCTTATTGTAATTTTATTTCTGGCAAAGGGGATTTTATGCAGGGTCATTGAATATTAGAGTGACCTGACTCTGATACCTGTCACCCCTACAATGTTGGCATTGTGATTCAATACATTTGGTTGTTAGGTGAGCTAAGGTTTTCTCTTTATTCTGTATGTTCTTGCCGAGGCTTGGCATTTGGTGAAGAAGAAGACATCAGAAAGAACACAGGGTTGTCTGAACTCCCACACTTAAACCTCTAGTGAACATCACAGGGCATATATGAACAAAAGAAACTGTAAAATCTTTTACTTTATGGTTAACAGGCTCAGATCTTGCCTTATCATTTAAATTGTGAAAAGTTTGAGAATATATCTTCAAGGCCATGCACAAGCCCACCCACCCACCAACACTGCCAGCAAGAAACAACCAGTGTTTTTATATATCCAGCAGTCCCAGAACACATCAGTGAACCAGATGTCATCTGTCAGCTTTAAGTATGGTTAAATACTCTAATCAAGGGGCAGTTATGCATCAGCCAGCCATGTTCTTCATCTAATTCACCACCACCTTCTTTTCAGAGATCATTTAATTAGCCATTCTAGAAAGATTCAGGAGGAACCAAAGACCTCAGAGGTCAGAGTCAAACATGCTCCGCATGGTTGTGTCCAAAATAATTAGAGTTCAGAAGTCCAGACAGTCAAAAATATTGACACAGCTACATCATGAACTAACAATATCTTCTAAGCACCTTACTATCATCACCAAAACTCTACCATCAAGATTTTACAAGGGTGTTCCCTGGAGTTTATTTTCATCTCCAATCTCTCAGAAATGATGAGCTCTGTGTTATGAAACCATTTTTGATAGGCAGAGTGGCAACATATTCACAACAATTAAAGTGGTATTCTGTTGTCTCAGCAACAAGGTTCAAGAGGAAGCCCTGAATTCAAGCACTGCTCTTTTGTCCTGTTTTTGGCCCTGGTGCCTTGGCTTTCTTCAGCATCCAGTTGCCAGAGCAATGACACCAGTTTTTTATAATGCCATATAAATGTGACCATTTGAGAGATAGCTGCTATACCTCTGACCAAGAGAACATTGGGCTTCTAGTATTTCTCTAAGACACTTTGAAAAATCATGTAAATTAAAAGACAGAGAAAGAATCAAATAAAGCAATCAGAACTCCAGGAAGGAAAATAAATATAACTAAAAAAGAAATGCATGGTTCAAATAAATGGCAAACAATAACATAGCAGCATGAGTTTGAGTGATTGGTAACATATATACCCCCAAAACGTAAGCTTGATAACAGGACAGGTATGTTTTGTGAGTCACAAAGGTTATATTAGAACTATAGAATAAAAACTACTTGGCTATGTAGTGAACAATGCTTACTGCTCATAATGATGTAAGCACATGTTTTTCTTTTTCAACTTTTAAGTGTATGGACAAAAATCATAAAACTTGACCTTGCATGCATTATTTTGTTTCCAGGTAGAAGTGATGAGAACAGATAGAAGAAGTAGGTGCTCATCTTCCAGAGTGGAGAAAACAGAAATGATGAAAACAGATAGAGGAAGTAGGTGCTCATCTTCCAGAGTGGAGAAAAAATATTATATATAATCGATGAGATAAAAGAGAAATATTTAATTTATGTGGACAGAAATTGAAGTAAAGAAATGGAGAACAGTTTTATATATATATATATATACACATATGTGTGTGTGTGTGTGTGTGTGTGTGTGTGTGTGTGTGTGTACACTTATACATAGAGTATATATATATACACACACAATAAATAAGAGAACGAGAAAGACAGGTAAATGAAAAAAATTGTATTCCATACAGTAAGAGGCAAGTTTAAAAAGAATTTCTTAAGTATGTTGAGCAGCAGTCATAGTAACATGGTAAGTAAATAGAACTACAGGGGCAAACATCAGATGAACTAAATCCATTGTCATAGTTGCTTCTGAGAAGTAGAGCTAGGAATGAAAAAGGACAGAGTAGCAAACAGTTACTCTTTTGTTAGAAAAGTTTCTGTATCGTTCGACTTAAAATAATTTTCGTGAAGCTAGATGTTTTCAGTGCAAACCCTGCATATTTACTCTTACATTCAACAGAAATCCAGATGGATAACTACCCTGAAGTAGAAACTGAGGGAGAGCTCAAGAACCTCTTCCTGAGAGTCATAGGAAAGGTCTATAATATTTAGACTAAGTGCATGGTTGGGTTGTTCTATTTAAAAGCTTTATGGATTTCTGGTTTTTAATAAAGGCAGAGCTAATTTTAGACTGAAGTTGGAAGTGCCACCACATTTAGTATACAACTTTTAAGGTCTATAGATCAATTTGTGCTTTCAACCATCTCCCCACAGCCTCTCTGTGATGGAAATGTGATTCTACTATGGTAGAATTCTGACAAACAAATGTGTTTAAGAACATAGATTGTGATAATATCATCATTTTCTTGCTTGTGTAGCACACAGATGTCTAAAGGCTTAGATATTTTTAGGTTTACTATCAATTTATCCAAAATGTAAATGGAGGAGGTTGAAAGAGTACAATTTTTTCTCTCAGAATTACGTGACTTCTAATAAGACCTCATGGTTAATACATATGTAGAGTACAGGCCTCAAATACAAATGATTTGACTCAAATTCAATATTCAGTTTGCTAATCCCAGACTCACAATAACAATAGCTACTCTTTACTGAACACTAACTATATACTAATCTGTGTACATAAATTGGCTCATTACACCCATTTAACCAATAATAAAACTGAGGAACAGAGACACTAATTCACTCTAGTGGGTTTAGCTAGCATATGAAAAAATATAGGATTTGAACCCCTAGATAACCTGCTTAACATGGCATTAGATTGGAAAGGACCTATGAAATCACTTAGCTTAGCCTCTTTTTATAATAAAGAAAATGCTAGATCATAGAAGAAAATTAACTTGTCCAAAAGTACACAGCTGGTTAGTGACAGAGCCAAAACTAGAACCCACGGATTCTGGCTTCTAGTCCAATTATCTTTCAACCACAGAAGGTCAGAAAATGTTAAACTTTTTGAAACTCTACTACCCATCTGGGTTTTTTTCAAGTGCCAGAATTGTAAGTCTTGATAATAAGTTAACTTGGGATCTGTAAAAATTTCATACCACCACACTTTCACATTTGGAAATTTCATGAAAAATCACTGCACCCAATGATACTACACCTTTTCATACTCAATAACAACACAAAATATCTATTTACTCAGCTTGGTAGGGACACCTCAAAGTCATCAGAAGATTATTTGTCATTCAGAGAGATGCCTTCCATTTTGAAGAAATGTTTCTCAAATTTTACTAATGTTTGGAACCAAAAGTTAAATTTGTATATAGGGAAATTCATGTATAGAACAATTAAAACACAAAGCCAAGAATTTGATCCAGGCCATGTTCCATCGACTCCTAGTTCATGATGCTATTAAATTGATGGTTAATTCAACCAACACAGTTAACGTTTGCAACTTTATTTACTAAAGTATAATGTTATCACATCAACTTTTTAAAGCTCTAATAAAGATTTCCATATTTATACATAAAAATTTGAAACAAGCCAGGCTTGGTGGCTCAGCCTGTAATCCCGCGCCTTTGGCAGGCTGAGGTGAGTGGATTGTCTGAGCCCCCGGGTTCGAGATCCGCCTGGGCAGCGAGACCTCATCTCTACAGTAAATGAAAAAAAATCAGCCGGCGTGGTAGTGCATGCCTGTAATTCCGGCTACTTGGAAGGCTGAGGCGGAAGGATCGCCGGAGCCCAGCAGGTCGAGGCTGTGGTGGCCGAGAGCGGCCACTGCACTCCAGTCTGGGTGACAGAGTGAGACTCCAACTCAAAAAAACAAAACAAAAAAAACCCCAAAAAACAAAAAAAAAATTTGAAACACTAAATTTAACACATAATCACAAGGGAATCACAATGATTTACTCTCAAACAACATCCTCAAATAACTCTTTATTTGTAATATTAACCATTGTAGTATTCATATAGTTCACTGTAAGAAAATATTTGTGAAGAGAAAGTTTGCAGTTAATTTAGCAGTAACGTTAACATAAGATCTTGGAAAAAATTACCTATCATAAAAGGGGAGAGGAAGAAAGAAAGATATAACACTGTGGAACTAGAAGAGATTTCAAGCAATTGTTTTTCTATTCAGAAAACCCAACAAATGAATTGTGGAGTTGGAGAATAATCAGAGAACTCTATAAAGAATATCTGAACAAAGTATTTGCAGTGAAAAAAAATTTCTTTTTGAAAAGCTTTGTAGCCTTTGGATTGTGCTACTAAATATTTACAGCTCATGGATAGCCATATGTCTACTGCAGCTTGCTTGAAGAACAAAAAGAACAAGAAAAAGAATTTACAAGGTTATATGAGTATATTCCTGTAGAAAAGCAAAGCAAAGGTATTTCTAAACCTAATGCAAATGTCACCTCATGGGAGGTGAATGTCATATGATATCAAGCAGACTTCCTCTAAAGTCCAGGAACACCTAGTACTTCCAAACACATCGGTCCCTAAAATAATACTTTCTCTTTTTTATTATAGCATCTTATGCTCTTATCTTGCTCTCATCCAAACAAAGTTTGAGATATCTATGTCGTAGACTATTAATAAAAGTGCCTTTAAAAAGTGCCTTAAATTGACTTAAGGAGTAAATCAACAAAAGAAGCCATTCACTGCTTCCTGCTGTTGCTTCCAATATTGTGAATATTGACTTTTAAATAGAAGGATGTCTTGTGAAGTTTTCCCTTCAGTTCAGAAAAAAAAAATCTGTTGCTATTCTATTTTACCTGTATATATCCAAATGATATAATAATTATTAAAGTCAGGCATTGCAAACTGCTTGGTTCACCTGATGAATTTGGGCCATGGAAAAATATTTTATTAGGTCTACATTCTCTGTTCTCACCAAGACCATTCTTATATGCTATCTACCTGGCCCTGTAAACATTTTAATTGGTGTTCCCACTAAAGCAACACACAGTCCTCCTTCTTCAAGTTCTAGACTTAAAAGCTCTTTGAAAAATATAGTTACTAAGCTAGACATTATTAAACTCACGAAAAATAGTCAAGAAGAGAAAATCTTAAGCATTCTATACTCCTTTAAGATGTGTTTTTCTTTGCCTTCATAACTGTATTTTATGTCCCAAAATATCTATGTCCCAGGGTCCTTGATTTTGACCTTCACATGAAGTCTTTCTTGATTCTTAAATTCCATATAAAACTTATCAGATCACTGTCCTAATTCCTAAGCAAACTAAACTTCTGACATTCAAAATTTGCTACTCAAATTGGTACATTAATAAGCAAGATGCTAATATTTTGATGAGTTCCTTATTCAGATAGCTTAATTAATGTAGAATAGTGAACCTTTAAAAATACACACCATTACCCCAAAGGACCTGCAAAATGTCAGAAACTGTGGCAGATCAAAATATAACCCAGATCTCCTTCTATGAAATACAAGAAGAATATATCAAAATAATCATTTTCTGCTAATGATGGGAGACCAGATCAAACACTTTGTAGTGAACAGAGTGCAGTCTCAACATAATTTCATTGAAAAAGTTTCTAGTACTACGACAGCTATCAAATGACCTATTTCTAACATATTTGGTGACAAGTTCTTTTCATGTATTTGTGACAAATTGGAAGATCCCTGAGATGGCATCAGTTTGTTTGGTGGGAGAGAAAGAACATCGTAGAAACACCCAAGCTTGAGAGGCATAGTTACTTCACATCAACAAAGAAAAAAAAGTAATATTCTAGTGTGATCTTGTTAGAAAAGTCACAGGTTTCTTTGAATAAGCAGTTGACCAGTGAAGCAAATACTCAAGAACAATAGAAGAATCAAGTCTTTATACAGTGTTTTAATGGTTCCTGATATTCAGATATGTCACAGTCAACCAGACATTTTGAATCTCTACCACACACGTGACTACATTGTGCTAGATGCTAAAAGAATGCCATATTCCTAGAGGAACTTAACAGTTACTTTGGGAAAACATTATTTTTAATATTATAAACAAATATACTATATTTGGAAACAGATTATTCTGTAAGTGCACAGTTAAATCTGTAGAGTTTCAAAGAAGATATAAATCAATGTGGCTTGGAGCATTACCTACATCAAAAGCTGAGAACTGGCAACTCCATGCATATATAAGAGGGCTCAGCAACTAAAGCTTAAACTCACAATTCATGATTTGCTTTTCCTCACACAATTTCCTTGAGGTCCACCCAACTTGTGTGTAGGAATAGTTTGTTCCTTTTTAATGGCTAAATAGTATTCCATCATATGGATATATCACAGTTTGTTTAACCACTGACCCATTGAAGGACATCTGGGTGCTTTCTAGTTTGGGCTATTATAAATAAAATGTCTAGGAACATTTGTGTACATGTTCCTATTTAAAAATAAATTTTCATTTCTCTGGGATAAAGGTCTAAAAGTACACCTGTGCTGGGTCTCATGACAAGTACATTTTTAGTTTGAAAGAAACTGCTAAACCATTTTCTAGATAGGCTAAATCACTTTACATTCCCACCAACAGTGTATGAGTGATGAACTTTTTCCACATCTTTGTCAGCATTTGCTGTTATTGGTTTTCACCGCAGCTAATCTGATAGGTATATAATAGTATCTCATTGTGATCTTAATTTACACTGTCTAGTGACTAATGATGTTGAACATCTTCTCATGTGCTTGTCATCTATATATCTTTCTTGGTAAAATGTCTCCATGTTTTTTCCTATCTTCAAAATAATTTGTTTTTCTGTATCTCATGTCTTCGCCCCTCTCACAACCTCGCCCTCTTGCAGTTTTTCTCAGAGGAAAGCCTCAGCATGAATTTTTTTTATAATCACTTTATGAAATTCTGATGCACACTCATATTTAAAAATCAGAAACTCAGGGGCAAGAAGAAGAGAGGGAGAGTCCAAGTGGACAGTCAAATGACCTGTTCTGGTCATTGAGAGGATATCATCACTAAGAGATGGGGGAAGGAAAATGAAAAGATGGGAAAAGGTCTCAGAAAGGAAGTGGAAGGGTCCCAGAAAGAGAAATGTGATTTATTTCACAATGCTATTTCAGTCAAGTGCTGTTACTGAAAATCTCCTAGAGGGGTGGCTGCTCCTTGAGCATGTATTTTTGGGGGATGTGGAACTTCCTAAAGACAAAAACCTTGAACCAAGTAGCCTTTCAAGGTTTTTTCCCTATCTCTATAGCTTGATGGCACTGGGAGAGTGGGGTGAGAGGTATATTGAAGCCAGGGCTGCTATTAAGTACTGCTTAATAGTGTGGTGTACTATAAAGTACTGACAGTTGCCAAAATTGGCACATTCACCCTAAAGTCACATTCCATTTGTTGATTATTACTTTGTTCCTGCAAGAGATGCTTACACCATCAGCTGAAAACTTTACTGACATTCTCCACTGTGAAAGAACTGAAGAGAAAGGAATGGGCAAAACTCAGAGGGTGTTCTTCAAGTGTCACAAAAAAACAGAATGAAACTTTGGACTGCGGGAAGTTGAGTGAGCAAACTGCTGCCCTGACCTTGAATGACTATTCACCTAGTTGCACTAGACCCTGATGGCCAGCTTTGTTTTCATGAAGAAGTAGTTAACTGGGAAAATTTCTAGACCACTTTAGCAAATGTTATAAGAGCCAGCACGGCATTTTAAATTGCTAATGATGGCCTTCATCTAAGGATGTTACCTTCAGTGTTTAGATTGTCTATTGTCATCAATGCCCTTTGTGTTTCTATTGGAGTCTGGTAAGGTTTTATGCCCTCAGCGGATGAGACCTACCTGGGCAGGTCTGGTAGGGTTTCAGTAACTAAAGAGCAGTTAAATGTTTTGTTTTGTTTCTCACATTTCAGTCAGGAGAAAAAGTGATTTTTTAAGGAGGTTAACTCTCCTAAAGAGTGTGTAGACTATGCCTCTCTTACCTAGTAATCCCAGTTGAATCAAACACACTTCAGAAGTTGTTTCAGCAGAGATTTAGAATAGAGAAAATCCCCCAACCTGAGGGAATAGCATATCAAACTTTAATGAGAAGTTAAGGCATCTTTTAAAAATTAAATTTCTGGTTGAAAATGCTTTAATGAGTCAAGTTTTTGTTGCTTTTTTTTTAAAAAAAAAAAAACAGCCTCCCTGCTTCATCCAACCAGCCACCACACTGACCAAGTTCAGCATAATTGCCACAAAAGGAGAAATGCCTGGAGCCATCACCAGCATTAATTAGCTCTGACTGTAAATTTTCAAACAAAAGTTGTCATCATGTAGAGCAACAAGTTCCATAGTTTCTCTGTAAAGACAAAAGTAGGCAGCAACTTAGGTGATCACTAAAAATGAATACTAAAGACTTAATTTCATAGACAGAGTACATCTAAATAATTAACATGAGCGTTGCTTAGTGTCAGCAGTTAGTGAAAGGGGAAAGAAAGGAAGGAGAAGGAGTAGATAAAAAAGGTGGTGGGGGGAGGAAGAAAAGGAGATCAATTTTAACACAGGAGATTTGTGCTAAACAGATGATCAGTTTCCAGGAGGCTTGCGGATCTCCTGTATTTAATAGATCCATATTATCTATTGACAGAAAAGGCATGTTATGGGTGCCTGTTATCCATTAAAATATTAATTACGTGCATCCTACATCATTATAAAAAGAAAATGGAACAACGTACTATAAACACATTAAATGTATAAATATAATTGGGAACGGAGAGAGGGATTTGATTGATTACCTGGACATATATCAGCCACTAAACAGAATAGAGGAAGCAACTCTCCCACCAAGTCAAAATAAGTGGCTGGAAGAATGGGAGCCAAGAAGAGATGATGGTCTTCCAGTCCAGAGACTTTAGGGATAGTGTTTGTGACACATGGTCTTCTGTTCAATAGGAACAGCTACTCACCATCGTGGCTTCTAGAAGACCAAGAATCAGGAGATCTGGCTCAAGGAGGCAGGATCTAGGCTGGAAGCCCCAAAAGGGGAGACACTTTGGCCATCTGCCTTTACTGCTGAATTCCTGGCACACGGCACAAAACTTGGCATGTCACAAATACTCAGTAGAAAAGAGTGAATTACCCAGACAGAACAAAATATGAATTCCCCTGCAAGTCAGCCCATACTTTCAATTCCTGGGGAATTCAAAGAATTTGGAAGATGTGAGGGGAAAAAATCTTTTTAGGAAAAGAAATTAAGAGCTACTGATTATGAAGTGATGATTTAAATAGATTTTACAGACTGAGGATCCTTAGGAATCCTTACACCATCAGCTGATTATTGTTTACATGTGTATGGTATATTTCATGCTATATATGTGTATATGTGTGTCATATGTACAGATATATATACACATATATTAGAATATTTTTGTTAATTAAACTTCTTAATATGATATGTAATTACATAAACTTTGTGGAGAGACTACTTGCCCCGTGTTTCCAAGTTTTCCAGAGTTTAGGGAAAGTTGATTCTGGCACCTTGAAATACTCCATGAAACAAATTGCCTGAGGAAATTGATGCAAAATTAAATGGATTACATTGCTCAAAAATTATTTTTAAAAACTCCAAACCAAAGAAAATTAAATAGAAAATTGGAACAAATATACAGAATAGCTGGGCTATGACCATCAAATGCACACATTCATGCCATGACCCTCTTATTCTTGCTAATGCCAGGGTGAGCAACCGATCACAGCATTCTCACATTTAAGTCAGCTCTGGCTGGTACTCCAGAAGGTCATAAAGAACTGATTAGGGTTACAGTGCAGGAAGAAACTTCTTCACAGTGCCACACTTTGGCCATGAAATGTAAGTAGCTGCTAAAATAAAGCAATCCACCTATTTGGTCCTATGCTTCCAAGTAGCCTAAGCAAAAAATGGAGTAAGTTATGTCATTTTTATTGGCAAAAAAGGGTAAAATTAAAGTAGTCCCTAGTGAAAGCAGTGCATATTTTTAAGCATTTTTTTCTATAGAATAAATTTCCCATGTTGTGTTTTTATAGGGACACAGTAGTCTCAAAAATATTTCTATAGAAAATGTAGCAGGTTTCATGTAGTCTTAGACTATTACTTAGTGAAACCCAAGTAAGAACACAGAAACACTAGCAGGTGAAGCAAGGGCACAATGAGATATTATGGTCTGAGAGGATGGCATTCTGACCTCTGGATCCAGAGGTTGTCCTGATCAAGGAGAGAGCAGAGAGCATTTAGAGAAACAATTAGCCTCTGGCTCCTTCAACCACCACTTCTTTCACTATATTTTGATAACAGTTTCAGGTAGTAATATCCGCAAAGTGCTGTTTTCTGTGTTTTTATTCTCTTTAGAGATTAGGATTTTCATTTTGTTTGGTTTTTTGGTTTTTTTTACAGAAAATAAAGGGCACAGTCAGGAATTCTCAAGGAATTCTTACTCTGGAGGAAGGTGAGAGATGTAAAACCTGCTGAGTTTAAAAGGTTTATTGAACACCTACAATGTATCAACTGCTATGATACCCACCACTGGAACAAAGACAAACAAAACAAAAGATCATGATTTGGGTGAGTTAAAGAATGAATAAAGGTGAGGAAATGGAGACCCAGAGAAAAAATAGATTACACTTGCAGGACACTTGACCTCAAAGGAAAGGTCAATACAGTTAAAAGTGAACACAACTCAACCGGGCTCGGTGGCTCAGCCTGTAATCCCGCGCCTTAGGAGGTTGAGGTGAGTGGATTGCCTGAGCCCGTGGGTTCGAGACCCGCCTGGGCAGGTGAGACCTCATCTCTACAATAAATGAAAAATTAGCCAGGC
>NW_007030346.1:76939-129116 GCF_000164805.1 Carlito syrichta | reverse complement strand
AAAAAAAAAAAAAAAAAAATGAACACAACTCAGGCTCACTTAAGTTGTATTATGGAAATGCCCCAAACAGAAAATGACCAATCTGTCCAAATTTCATCCCCAATGTCTGCGATGCCCAAGCTTCCAGCATTACAGTTCCCTAGTATTAAATCATAAAAGTGACATTTTAAATAAGAAAAGACAGAATTTTAAAACAAAGTATCCATTGAGTAGAAGCTAGCTATAGTTGTTTATGTTGGAAAGTTCTCAAAAATGATGTGAGAGACTAAAACTAAGGGTTTCTCAAAGGGATCTTCAACAGCATGATATTCAATGAATAAAACCACATCTATAACCTCCATTTAAAAATACGCCTAAAAAAATACACCTAAAAAAGTCATAGGGGTTATTGGCCCAAACTCTTCATTTTAAATATGTCTTAAATATTGTCTTAAAAGACAATATTCCTGCTCTATTGCTTACTGCCTGCCTGTATAGTTTTATATTTATTAAACATTGAAGTTTCAAGGGATTTTGAGAGGTAAAGTCCAAATGGACCTTCTTTAGAGAAGACAAAAAAGAATAGAGGCTAGTCCTTAAAGATTTGCATTTTGCCGGACTTGGTGACTCAGCCTGTAATCCTGCGCCTTGGGAGGCTGAGGTGAGTGAATTGCCTGAGTCCGCAGGTTTAAGACCCGCCCATGCAACTTGACGAGACTGCATCTCTACAATAAATCAAAAGTTAGCCAGGCGTGGTAGTGCGCACCTGTAGTTCTAGTTGCTTGGAAGGCTGAGGCGGAAGGATGCCGGAGCCCAGCAGGTCGAAGCTGTGGTGGCCGGGAGTGTGCCACTGCACTCCAGTCTGGGTGACAGAGTGAGACTCCAACTCAAAAAAACCAAAAAAAACAAAAAAAGATTTGCATTTTCAGGACAACAAAATCAGCTTGGGAAGAGTTATACAAAGAACCCTCTAAGGATTCCATGAGATAGAGTGACATAGTATAAAATTATAAAATTATGAAAATCTTATTGTATTGGCTTTCTATTGTTGCTATAATAAACTACCATAAGAGGAACTCAAATAATTCTACAAAAAAGATACCAGTATATGCATGTTAATTGCAGCACTCTTCACAATAACAAAATTGGAACCAACCGTGCTGTCCATCAAAACTGAACTGGATTTTTTAAAATGTGCTACATATACACGATGGAATAAAGAAGCACAAACATATGGACTTCACAGCAATTTGGATGGATTTAGAACCTACAATACTCAGTAACCTATCACAGAAACAAAGAACTGAGTACCACATGTTCTCACTCATAAGCAGACCCTGAACATTTACCATAATACTATAAGAAAGGGATTGGCAGTAGTGGAATACTGCCAGGATGGGGTGGGGGCACATAACATTAATAAGGGTATCAGATCTCAAACCAGGCAAAGTGGGGACCAAAGGGAGGCACAGACTTTGCCTGTATGATGTCTACTTGTATACCTAATCCTAAAATGTACCCCACACCTTTAAAATAAAAAATAAATAAATAAAAATGGTTAACAAAATTTTTTAAATCTACTACAAATAAGTGACTTAAAACAACATAAAATTATTCTCTTATAGTCTTGGGAGCCAGAAGTTCAAACTCAGTTATATTTGGCTAAAGTTAACATGTCAGCAGAGACAAGCTTCCTCTGAGAGTTCTTGGGGGAGAATTTGATCCCTTGGACTTTTCCAGTTTCTAGAGTCGCATTCGTTAGTTTATAGTCACTTCCTCCACCTTCAAAGCCAGCAGTGTAGCATCTTCAAATGTCTCTGCTTCTATCACATCCCCTTCTCTTCTTTGGCTTCTATAGTAAAATCTCCTTCTGCCTACCTGCCTCTCCAACGCTCACATTCTCTCTCTCTCTCTCTCTCTCTCTCTCTCTCTCAACAAAACAAAGTTTTACTGAGGGAATATTAGGCACTGTGCTAGTTCCCATGAATACAGGGTAAATGAGACCAATATGGTCTCTTCCTTCAGGAAGCTAAGGTCATAACTGACATGACAGACAAATTATTCCTAAATATTTCTCTAGAAAAATATAACTTATTCTTTACCAACGGCAAGTCTTGTTCATATCCTTTTTAGAGTTGAATATTGTTTTCATATTCTTCTTTTTTTCTCCACCAACCAATCTCTTCTCTGCTTTCTCCTCTTTCACTTTTAAATCAGCATTTTCAAAAGTCTACTTGACTTTGCTGATTTATGTAGCATTATCTTCTTCCCTTTGCTGAAGTGGGAGAAATGGTGTGTTTTTATCTTGGTTTCCTCAATTATCATCATTCTTTCATTTCTGCAGTCCCACTTCTTCCTGCCTCTCTATTTACACTACCTCTTCGTGGTCATCAGAGGACTTCTTGAGGTCTTCCTTGTGGCACCCGATGCCACTCACATTTCTTCCCCCACATGCAGACCTCCTTCCTTTTCCCAAAATACTTAAAAATTTTTTGTAGTTAGAATACTTAACATGAGATATAGCCTATTAACACATTTTTAAGTAAACAATATAGTTAACCCTTGAGCAATATGGGGGTTAGGGATGCCAACCTCCCATGCAGTCAAATATCTGCACATATTTTGACTTTCCCAGAACATAACTACTAATTGCCTGCTATTGACTGGAAGGTTTACTGAGAACATAAACTGTCAATTAACACAGATCTATGTTTATGTATTATATACTGTTTTCTTACAAGTTGAGTAAGCTAGAGAAAAGAAAACGCTATGAAGAAAATTATAAGGTAGAGAAAATATGTCTACTATTCATTAAGTGGAAGTGGATCATCATAAAGGTCTTAATTCTTGTCAATTTCAGGTTAAGTAGACTGAGGAGGAGGAAGAAGAGAAGGGGTTGTTCTAGCTCTCTCAAGGGAGGAAAAGGTAGAAGAAAATGTACATAATAGTGAACCCACATAGTTCAAACCCATGTTGTTCAAGGCCAACTGCACTTTTTTTTTTAATCTTTCCATTATAAGGACACTTGTGATTACGTTTAGGGCCCACCCAGAAAGTACAGGATAATCACCCGTCTCAAGTGCCTTAACTTAAATACGTAAACATATCTGCAAAGTACCTTTTTGCTGAATAAGGTAACAGTCACAGGTTCAAGAACGTAAATACCTTTGGGAACTACCTTCCACACTAATCAAGGAAAACACATCTTTCAAAAGTGCCATTGAGAATGTTTTAAAGATATATACAACTATATATATATATATCTTTAAAGATACATGCAGAACATACTCTTGCTCTGTAATGATGGAGGTGACAATACCAACAGCAAAAGGTAAAGATGGATTGATTTGACAAATTAGAATGTTCATGCATTCTTCTTTGCCTTTTAATCAAGTACTAGTATAGAAAAACAAGTACATCATACAAAGAAAACAAAGAACCAGTGAAGATAAATTTGCACACTTGACAGAGGATAAAATTGAGGCCCACTAAATTTATAAATTGCTAAAGTTTATATAGTCACACAATAGTATCAAATAACTTAAATTTAACTCATCTATACATGCTAAAGGTTTTCATGGGTTAGCAAAATTCTCTTTGTTCTTCCATATTTTTTTCTTATTACCATAATGCATTAAAAAAAAGAAAATTCAGGAAAACCTAAAGAATGGCCATAAAATTATTTATAATCCTACCATTTATAGTAAATAGAGTTAGCATTATTGAGTATATCTTTCTTCTAATTACATGTATATATAAGTGTACAAATATACACACACTTAGAATCAAAATGTGCAAACTTACAAGTAACTATTTTTTTACTCAATATCACGAGCATTTTTTCCTATGTTCTTCTACAACATAATTTTGAATAGCTACATTAACATTCTACAGTGTGGATGCACCATAATTTATTTATACAATACTTTATGTTGAAAATTACATTTTTCATTCTTATACATTGTTGCAATAACACCCATGTATATGCCTGATTATGTCTTTAAGATATGTGTTCTAAATATCCTAGAAGTAAAGCCGCTGGGTAGCAGGATATGAATAATTTAAGTTTTCAATGCTTATTCCTACCCATTCTTCTAGCACCACACTCCACATCATGGCCTCTGTCCTATCTTTCTTGACCCACTCTCATTCCCAACCCATATAGAAAAGAAGCATTACCTTCTGTTCTCTCCTGCAGTCTACCCTGTGGCTGCCTCTATATACTACACATACAATACACTATTGTATTATTATTTATTAATGCGTCTGCCTCCTCTACAAATGTGAGCTCCATAAGTAACACCTATGTCTTATTTTTTTCTGTGTCTCTAGCACAACATCTGACATAAAAGGAGCACTTAAATATTTATTGGAAGAAAAAGCTAACAAATTAACAAACAAAATAGTAAATGAAATAACAAAGAAGACCACTGGCCTTTTGGACCATTCAATTTAAGTTTTCTATTATCCCTATGTGAAAAGTTCTTAGCTCTCATTTGATGAAGGAAAAGACAATCATTTTTCTCTCTTTTCCTCAAATTGTCCCAATTTACTTGCTCTCCTAGCCTGCTGGATGACAGAGCCTTTCATCTCAAACTCCAGTATTCTTTTCAAATGCATTAGAATAGACTCAACCAAAATAATTGTAAGTGTAGGATCTGGGCAGACATAGCCAAGTAAATAGAGATGGTGACCTCTTGCATTTTTATATTATAGGATTTTATCTGATCGTCACAGTCATCTTTAAGGAAGAGTAGTAAGATTGCCTTATCTAGTCATAATCTTTCATTCACTTTCCTCAATTGTAAAGGTACATTTTTTAGAAACATGATATAAAATTTAATTATTCATTGAGAAGAAAGGCACCATAACAATAAATATACATCGTGTCTACCAATGCCCACTTTTCACATACATTATCTAATGTAATAATTTAATCAAAACCAAGAAAATAAGAAACCAAGGAGAAATTATTGGTTTTTATTTCTTACTAGAAGATAAGAAAAAAGGTATACCAGTTATTCAGGGTCCAACCCTTTTTGCCAACACACAGATAGATTTTTCTCCTTATCAGACCAGAAGCTGTCGAAAAACAGAAACATTGGTTTTGCTCTCTGAGATGAAAAGACAAATGTATTCCCTTCTGTGATCTCCCTTGTCTGACAGAAGCATCCCTGCCTCACCTTGAGATAAGGAGAGGCGTGATATGGCTGGCCTCTTAATCTCTCTCCATTTTTCTGCATCACTAGCAGATTTTCTCACACACTCCTGTCGCTTTCTATATGTACTGAACATGCATTAGCATCAGAATCACACAAGGAAACTTGCCGTGGTCAGCAGAAGCACAGTATCAGCCCCTTTGCTGACTAAGTGGTTGCCATGGATTTTCCCTTCTGTTCTTTCAAATCTCCAAATAACTGCAGTTTTGGACAGCCTATCTGCTGAACCTCTTGTCAAGCAGAGAGGTGAAAGTACTTCAGGTGAGTAAACTAACTCAGGAAGGGCTAGTTTCTCTACTTCATTCCTAGATATGTAATTCCAAACATTTAGAGGGTCTGATAGAGTTTTCAATTTCAAGGAGGACTAGAACAAATATGCTTAGAGAAATGTCTAATCTTTTCTAAACAATCTCACTCTTCATGTGAGGAAAACACTAACAATCACCTGATTTGAATTTTGTTTATCTTTGGCAAAAATGGGAAGTAGAGCCTAACTTGAATATTCTAGGATACAGATACTACAAACAGATGTTTTTGATGGACTAAGTAGAAAGGAGCCAGAACACAGGATTAAGAATTCTTTGAAATCTTTATTTTGAGTCAGTGGAGGAAATGCTTGGAAGACATTACACTATAATGAACCTGCTTGAAATAACCGTTAGGTGTTTTCCAAGGCCTATGTGCAATCCAGTTATTCTGCTGAGAAATACCCATAAAAGGCAGTTTATCAGACTCCACTTCAGTTAATAAGTTAGAAACCCTGGAGTTTATATGTGACCTATTTCTGTAATACTAGGTGTGGCTCACTGTCAATAGGCTCATTCTCTTTCTTCCCCCAAAGTCAATATGAACAGTAATACTAATCCAGGCCACCGTCTAAATTCTAAATTCTGGCTTAAATTCTAAAATGTTTCTAAATACTAAACAATGCTAAAAATGATGCTAAAAAAATTAGATCTAGTTTCATCTGAACTTAAGAATATGCCATAGGGCCTCTTTCCAAAAGTATTCCAAACTTGAAGTGAAACAAAGAATATTCACTTTTTTTAATAGGAAGACATTTGAGTAATTTTGAACAATGCTACTGTTACCCCCTGAAATAAAGATGAGATGCTAAGGACGTTTGCTTATGTTTTAATTTCCCAACAAAACAGAAACATTATATATCTCATTTGCCCCAATTTCCATATACCACAGTGGCACAAAATCTTTTGGAACCTTGTTTGCTATTCTAAGCATAATCCATACATCAGCAGCATCCTGGAGGTGGAGGAGAAAGAAACTTAGAGGTACAGAGACTTAGGCTCCATCTCCCATGATCCATTGCATCAGAATCTTCAGTTTAATAAGACCAACACTGCAAGGCAATTCATATGCACATTCAAATTTGAGATGCATGCTCTCAACCAGGCAAAGTGGGGACCAAGCAAAGGCAAGGAGATACATGCTCTAGAATAAAAATAGGCAGGCGAATTCCACTGTCTTTTTGTCAGACATCGATGAGATAAAAGCAAATATGTGAAAGTCTACAAGGACAAATAAGAAGTGACTTCATAGGAAGGTGAAGTAGAGAGCGGGCAACATGGTATGATTCAATATTCTCTAAAAGGAATTAAGCAACAGTTCTTCTACTGGGACAAAGCCAAATATAGCTCTCACATATATTTGCTACTTCTCAAATCTACTATGCCATTTCAGCAGGAAACAACCAAGCATACTATTCAAAAACCTACTATGCCCTCTTTGCAGAAATTTACCAAAAGTGTTTTCCATGTGCCTGGCTCTGTGCTATGTGTTTTGCATGCATTGTCTCATTTAATCTTGTTTAATTATTCTATGGTGTCCCAGTTTCATATCCCTACTTCTTCTCAGGACAGGGCAGCTACCAAAATGTATATGTAACCCAAAACCAATTTGAATAAAGATGGCTGAGAAAGAAACCAGGAAACATGTCATAGACCTCAAGTTCCTTATTGGCTGTTACATCTCTGCAAAGATGTCACACATTTGTGACTCAGAGGGGCTTAGAGCTATAAAAGAGCAAATGCCAGTGGAATGTGGTAAAGATAATATCAGTCACAGAGCCAGAAAAGCAAGATCAAAGGACTAAGCAAGGGTGAGATGAAATTATGTGGCCCTAGAATCAGATACCTCCACAGAAGCTGGTGAAAGCTGGGGTGGGAATTCCCAGAGCATGATCTTCAGGCAAGAGTGGGCAGCCCTCACTGTGACCACACTTCACAAGTGATCATGCACAAAAAACCATCATCTGATAATAAGTGAACTCTTTAAAATGCTTATTTTCACTGATACTCATCCTGCGTTACTTAGTTTTACCCCCACATCATAGTTTCATGGGGCCTCAGGAATCTGAGTTTTAAACTCCAATTTGTCCCGAACAACCCCAAAGGGCTCCAATACATAGGGCATACACATACTTTAAAATATGTAGTCAATTATATGTATGAAATTATTTCTCCTCATTTCCATGTGCTCTAAGGAAAGTTAACACTCATGATATAGCAAATGTTAATGACAGTTGGGTTAGCTGATTTGTCACTTATATACATACTGTCTTCTGGACAAATGCTTCTCTGTGGGCACAAATACCATGTTTTAAAGAACTAAGGGTTGGGGTTTTGGGAAAAAAGGTTTGCATTTTCACATGACTTTAGGTATTCACAGTTAATAAAAACAACCTTTTAAATTCTATCACTGTCCCTTTAAAAAGAAAATATTGAAGTTTTTTTTTTTTCCCATCTAACTGAGTTTGGTCTGTATTTGTTGTGCATAAAAAAGTCAAGAAGCGTTTTCCTTACTATTAATGCCCAATGAACCATGTAAGTAAATACAGGAAAGAATTAATATGTCCTACCTACATAGCAGTATCAATTAATATTGATTTTGTTGAGGGAAAAATAAAGTTGCCTGGGATTAACTCTACAGGATACTATGTAGATGCCAAGAAAAATCTTATACAATACTTAGAATTGCAAAGTTCTATACATATTTTGACTTATCGGCCCTCATATGAATGTAGCTTGCATTTAATGCTTGTAGTCAGAAAGCTCTTATTTGGTGGTCCAGGATATAAAAGCCCCAAGAGATTATTTCCCAGCATCACACAGGTAGGCAATAATGGAGAATGAGTTCAAATCCAGGCATGCTGACTCCTGAGCTGAAACTCTTAGCCATCATGCTATGTTGAACCAAAGGGAGGAAGGGTTTTCCCAGCTCCTTTCCAGGACTTTAGACAGACAGGAGAGGAAGTTTCCAGCAGGTGTGCTAAGGGAGGGCAGGCAGTGGAGAATTCCCTGCAAATACCAGAGCCCTCCAGATACTCAGCCACTTGAAAAAGAGACACACAACCCAAAATACTTTTTTCCTGAGAGAATAAATTTGTTTTAAGTTAAATTCAGAACAAGGGAAACAATGACAACTAACAGTGCTAAACAAACTTCCATGCTAAGAATAACAAACTCTGTGCATGTCTATGCTTCCCAGAAAACAAAAAGAAGGAAGGAAAAGAGAAAAGCCCAAGCAAGAATAACAGAAAAGAAGAATAAAATTAACTATAAGTCACTTTCCTGGCATCAGGAATCCAAATTGAACTAAGAAGCCAAAACTCTAGAATGGTGATTTTGTACAAAGTGAAGCAAGACTTGATAGTTTCCCTGAGGAAGGTCTGGGGGCAACTGATATCTATATGCTATACTTGTCTTATTGTACTGTCTATACACCTCTTTTCCCCCTGGTGAATTACCAGATTCTCAGGGTCAGGGGAACAGTTTTTATCTTGCTATCTCTCATAATGCCAACACATTAAAGAGAGAGCTCAGGAGGCAGTCTCTTATCTCCTCACCTCCCTCCCCCTTTTACTGTGTTCATCCATGGTTTGCAATCTATTCCCACAGAAGTAAGATTCATTAGCATGGTATTTATAAATGATAGCTACTTATATAGCTTTCACTGTCTTAGGTATTAAAATCAGACTCTACTTGCTAGATAAGTTTCCCCAGTTTCAGTTTCTATATGAAATAATATCAGAAGATATCTTTAATTCAAGTGCCTGGTGAGATAAACTGAAGACTACACTGAGTGTATTCAACCTACATTCTGACATGCCCTCCAAATTCTCCACATATATGATTAACCATAAAGAATATTCAGAGGGTTCCTACTACTAAGAAACTAAAGAAATGGTTCTGGTTCACCCTAAGTTCTTTTGCTTTAGGTGCTTGGGTGACTTGACTGTGTCTCATGCTGACTTGCTTATGCTTTCTATGGCACATGCATGCTTCTTGAGCAAGCTCTATAGCTCATGCCTCAACAAACTTAGAGAATAAGTCCAGCTCACCTCCAGCACTAGCAAGAGTAAACTATATCAACCATGAGCTTCTCCCCATTAACATTTGGAACATCCATTCCCTTTAGAATAAATGCTACTCCCGAAACAAGGGAGTCACTGGCCTCATGACCTTGACAAGACAAGACAGATTGAAGTTAGCACAACACTGGTTTATTTCCAGAAGCTTTGGTTATCCCATCTTTGCCACAGTCTCTGTAATACACTTGTTAAAGGATTATTATTAAACTTGGTCTTAATTTTTGTACTTTCCAGAAATATAGTCATTCAGTATCTTTTATGGAACATACTGCTTCCTAGCAGTAAGCATAGAAAATGTTGGCTGATGGCTTGCTGTCCTTGTTAGCTCCCTTAAATATCAAAAGATATTCAAAAATAAATAAGAAACCATACTCAGGCTGCAGGGCTATAAATCTCAATTCCATACAACCTTAGAGAAAGTATTTAACTCCTTTTTGCCTGTGCCCTTAGCTGGAAAATTTGTATGCACATAGCTACCTCAGAGGATCAAAGTGAAGATAAGAAGACATATATCAGGCACCTAACACTGTCTGATACATGGACAATACTCAATAAGAGTTAGACATTATTATTATATTCTTCTTTAATGCTTGAAGGCTTGAATTTTATCCCTCTTTGCCAGCATCATGAACTTTTCATCCTAAAATGTCACCCTGGAGGCAACTGCTTCATATCAAGATACTGGAGATTATCATTGTAGACACTTCACTGCAATTTCTAAGTATTTCTAATATACAATTTCTTTTTACCCAGAACTTCATTCACCTTTCATCATTCTGAAGTTGACCCCAACCTATCTCAATCCATGTTTCTATATATATATATGTATATATATATATATATATATATATATATATATATATATACACAATATACATATATATACATGCTCAGTGCAGCTGGAAGGCAGTTCCATCAACAGGCTTTAGTCTTGCTCTACCAGGTATGATTTACTGACTATCTGTGGGGTCTGAGTTAAAATAGTCAAAAGGTGATTTGCTGTGAACAAAAGCAAAACATGATAAAGAATGACATAGCCACTGTCTTGTCCTGCAGGGTGTTGAGGGTGATCATTTTCCTGTTTCAGTGGGAAAAAGCTCATTGTACTGAAAGCATTAGGGCAATGTGATTAAGTGCTACTCTGTGTAATTTGATATTAGGCATTACTTGCATAATACCTATGTCTTCCTGCCACTGAAGTCAACCTATTTGCAAACATTAATGTGGTACAATTGAATGCAAGCTATTTTCTTTTCTGTCTCCTTGAATGTAGTGGAGTTAAAATGATAATAATCATAAAATGCATTTTGTTTGTACAACAAATGATTAGCAATAAAGATGAATAATAACTTTTTATTAAAGACTACAGTAAATAACAGATGGCTGAACCCTTGGATACCCCAATGGAAAAAAATCCATTGGTGTTCTAGCTTGAGCACTTTGGGAAATATGTATGGTACTTACTTTCTGATGAGTAACAGCATGTAGCATTGCTAAGCTTGATTAAGCAAATTTAATTAGTGTTAGTCAATGCAGTTTTGTAAGTAGATAAAATATATTTCAGTTTAGGCATGACTGTTAATCTTTAATTTATGAAATAAAAGTTAAAATGTAACCATAAAATATTAAAATTGCAATAAGCCACATTTAAAGGAAGCCTTTTTTTTTTTTTTAGCAAAATTTCCTTGATTATTTTTTTAATCCCGAAATACAAAGGAATTGCCTTAGCGATCTCTTTTTTCTTTGGTTTCACTATTATATATCAGGAAATGGGGGTGAAATGGTAACATTGGATGTGCATTTCCAACTGAGGGTACCTACTTCCAAATGGCCCTATGACCATATTACTTGATAACTAGATTTTAAACATTCTTCAAACCTGGGTTCTGTTGTATAGGACTTACTTATTTAGGCTCCATAAGACTAAAGACAGGAAGGGAATCTAGATCTCACCTTAAACAATAAAATGACCTTAGGAAAAATAAATACAATAACAAATAAAATAATTTTTAAAATCCAGTAACTATTCAAACAAGATATTCTCAAGGTTAGAGGAAAACATATCCCAAACTAATTTGAGACTTTTCAAAACTAAATGAATACTTGCAGTGCTGGTCGGTGATCATTAATTCAGTAGACCCTGGCAGAGTCCGAGGTCCTTTGCTCCACACAATTAGCATTTCTGACAAATACTGCAGCCTGATCAAGCACAGGCACAAAATTTTAAGGCATTTTCCAGAACTCATATGTCATAGTCAACACAGCCAACAATGCTAGGAGAAATATTTGGGAAAACATCATGTTATACATTTGCTTAAATTTATTCTCTTTGTCACTTCTTTTCTCTAATTCATTCTCTTTTTCTTACTTTCTCTCTTTTTTCAGATCAGGTTCTCTAAATTTTAAAAATCATTGGTTATAATAAAGTGTGTGTATTTGTCTGTGTGTGTGTGTGTGTGTGTGTGTGTGTGTGTGTATGTGTGTGTGTGGTGTGTAGTTGGGCATGGAGGGAACATTTGAGCTTAGTCACTGTATAGGAAAATGAAAGTATCAATCACTTTCAATCCTACTCCACCAAAAAAAGTTACCAAGTCCCAACAGGATCTCTAAAAATGCCCTGTACCACAGAGAAACCTTCCCCGCCCAAAGTAGAAGTCATAAAACTATAGGCATTCAAAGATATGTTGTTCTTGATCAATGGTATAGGAATGAACAAAGTGTGAGAAAAAGAAGAGTTGCATATATCTGTGGTGAGGAGATGGATATTAAGTCAGAATGAGAAAGGCAACCTCATTCAAAACAATCATTTCATTCAGTCACTATTTGTTGTGCATCTATTCTATACCAGGCACTGTGCTCACTGCTAGAGTTACAACACTGAGCAAAACTGACAGTCATAACTCATCATGGAATTTTCAGATGATTGGTTCATAAACTTACCAGAGGAAAGAAACAGGAACAAAATCCCACAAAATCCTTCATGATCCATCTCATCTTCCTTTCTTATATTACCTTCCATCATGCCTGACTCGTTGTCTTTTTCCACTCATATCAAACCAATTGAAGCTTCACCAAAGTGCATGGAACTTTCATTCCTCTCTTGTTTGGTGCAAACCATATGATTTAACCATAAATAAATGCAAAAGACTGCATGTATAAATATGTATTTTTTCTTTTCTTAATTTCTTTAAAAGTCATATGATAGTTAAAAGCAAAAATTATAATCCTGTATTATTGGTATAAAACTATATCAATGGAACATTTTCACAATTGCATAAAAATATGACATAATGGAAATTATACTGTTAGACTTTTTCTATATTTTACTAGAAGTAATTCAATGGTAACTTTTAGTCTGTTTTGTCTATTGTGATTTTGACTATATTCTTTGGTATAATTTTTTAGCCATTGTTCTAGTAATCATAAAATATACAGTTAACGTTTCACAGTCTATTTAGAATCATATTTGCCACTTCTACTGTAATTTAGAAATCTTACTATTATAGATTCCATCATTCTTCCTTTTTATGTTATAGTTATGATATTTTCATTACAATCATATATATTGAAAACTCTATCAGAAAACAATATCCTTCTTGTTTTCAACTGTCAAATATATTTTAAAGAACTCAAGAGAAGATGTGTCTACAATATTTATTAATTCTATTGCTTTCCTTCGTTCCTGATGTTCCAAAAATTTATTCCAATTTTTATATTTTTCAGTTCAAAAATTTCCATTTGGTTCTTTTTTATTATTATATATTGCCTTTTCAATCTTCTCTATTTTAACTTTTTTCAAGAGTGTTTGCAATTACTCTTTCAAGTATTTTTTTATTTTTTTAGGGCAACTTTACCGTCTTTGTTAGGAAATTCCTGTCTTGCCATTGGCATCTGGTAATCATCTTTTCCCATGTGAGTTGGGATTGTTGTGATTCTTTGTATACAGAATAAATTTTTATTGTATCATGGATGTTTTGAACATCACTTTGTAAGAATACATATCTCGTTTAGACCCTATGGGAACTGTTAAAATGTTTGTTTTAGTGGGCGCATTGGTTGGTAAGTTTCAGCTCACAGGTTTCCCATTTTCTGTGACCTATGGTTCCAATGTGAGTTACATTACAATGCCTTTCCAATTAGGGATGCCAGACTAAATACAGAACACCAAATATTGCATGAGATATACATATTCTGAAAATATGTATATTCATTGTTTATCTGAAATTCAAATTAAGTTGGCATTCTGTATTTTTATTTGCTAAGTATGGCAACCCTATTTGCAGTGTACTAAAATTTGTCTTACATGTTAGTACCCAGTGATGATCTACACCTTAGTTTATTGTCAAAGCAGTTGGATACTAATGAGGAGCAGACTCCTCTAAGTGCAGGTGAAGATGAGTCCAGGAGCTCACTTTCTCACGCTCCCCATTTCCTGCTATTTCCTCAGTAGTTTCTGATTCCCTGGGGTGCCCCATTTCCATCCTTTGGTCAGAGAGAAATCCTTTGGCCAGAGAGAAATGAAAAGTAAAAACCAACAGGCTTTAGCATTGCCCTCATGGAGCCAAAGTTACACACACACACAAAAGTAAAATTATTCTTCCTCATATGTCAGCACCTTCACTGAATAGTAGCTTGGTCCTCGGGGTGAGAGAACAGAGTAAATGGAAAAGAAAAAAAAAAAAAAAGAAGAGGAACCTGGGGTATTTTCCCCATTAACTATGAGCTCTAGAAGTACAGCTTCCTAATGCTAAAGCCAGAACTAGAGGATTTTTCCTGGATCTCCTGTCTGCCCCACAGTGTTCATATCAGAGTTTCAGATTCCTATTAAATTCAGACCAAGGAATATTAGAGGGAAAAAAGTGGTAAACTCTCTGCCAGTTCAGTGATGCTACAGAATCTTTTATTCTTTCCCAAAATACATGCCATTACTTGTTTTTTAGAATTCTTATATTGCTGTTCATGTATTCTCTCAAGTGTTTATAATTGCTTTCAGTGGGAGAGGAAGTTTGACATGTTTATCTCATCTTACTCTGAAATGGAGCCTTCCAGTGTTAACTCTTAGACTGCAATGAGTTAAAGACACATATTGTAATCCCTAAGGAAACATAGATGGCAATAAAGCCAAAAGAGGAATTAAAATAGTATACTAAAAAGATATATTTAGGATACTATGAAGAAGGCAAGAAAAGGACAGAGAAACCAAAAAGAAATGAGATGAATAAAAGTAGATAGCAAAATATCAGACATAAATATATTAATAAAAACAGGTCTATGTTTAAGTTATTTTGGTAAGACTAGATATTAGCAAAGAACATCTCATCAGTAGCATCTTAAAATTCAATTTAAGATGGAGCTGAGAGGACGGGAGTCAATAACAGTTTTAAGTTTTCAAGATGGCTGTGGGATAGAATGGGTAAGTAAGGGAACTTTCTGGAAGAAGTCTGGGAAGAGAACATTCCTAGGCTGTACATGGAGGTCACTCTTGGAAAGAATGGAATAAAAGTGACATTAGCTACTTCTGGGATTCTAAATTTTACTTGTTCATTCTCAAGCAACATTTAGGTGATACATCCTCCTTTAAATCAAGCTCTTCTGAACATTCAAAAATTACTGACACTAGCCAAAGCCTTTGGTACTTTTTCTTAGTTTGAGTGAGGTACTTACTAGCTGTCAGATGCCATGTTTCTCTTCATAGAGAAGGAAAAATAATAGTTTCAGCTACTCGGAAGGCTGGGGTGGAAGGATCGCCCGAGCCCAGCGGGTCGAGGCTGTGGTGGCTGCGAGCGGCCACTGCACTCCAGTCTGGGTGACAGTGAGACTCCAACTCAAAAAATAAATAAATAAATAAATAAATAAATTGATCAATCAATGGATAGCTAGATACACTTCATACTCATCAAAACCTACACAGTAGGTATTACATGCCCATTTCATAGTTGAGGAAACAGATGGCTTAACAGAGTAAATAATTTGTCCAAGGTAATAGAGTCATGATGTAAGAGTGGTCAGATTCTGAAGCCAGATTGTCTTTAAACCAAACAAATCTTTTTTTCCCACTATATAATGCTTTCTCCCTTTTAGTAGGCCTTAGCATCTACAACAGATAAAGTTAAACACTTTACTGGGATAATTATTGAGAACCTTTTGCAGGACAAAATAAGGCAAATTTAGATTCCAACAACCTAATGGAAAAAAAAGCATAAGAAGTAGACTGAAGATCGTGTTGACTCTCTACCCAATGTTCCTTTTTTTTTTCTTTCCCTGAGATAGGGTCTCACTCTGTCATCCAGGCTGGAGTGCAGTAGCATGATCATAGCTCACTATAGCCTTGAACCCCTGAACTCAAGTGATCCTGCCATCTTGGCCTGCCAAATTGCTGGGAATACAGGCAAGAGCCACTGCACCTGGCCAATGTTCTTATCATATTTCCAGCTCCCAGAAGGAAAAGAGAAAAGCCTGGTTAACGAAAAAGGAGTAAACAAGTGAAGTAAATGTTAACATTTCATGAACAATAGATCACTGAGTACAGGTCAATAAACAAAAGTCCATTATATTTGATAATTATGCAATTAAAATAGATCACTTTTTAATGAAGGCAATATTACTGCTGCAAGCATAATATTTGGTATTTCTAACAAGTGTTAACAGTTAAAAAGGAATAACCTATTTAAATAAAACTATATTCAAGTTAAATTAAAATTCTAGAGATACAGCTCATCTGAGAAAGAGATTCTTACAGGACTTTCACAAGAAGAACTCTAAATGTACTATACAAAAATGTTTTTTAACCTTTTGTTGTTGTTGTTGTATGGGGTGTTTGAGTAGTATATGTGTGAGGAGGGGACCCACAAAGATCCAGAATTTATTTATTAAAAATTGTGTATTTATTCTTTTTTTTCTTAAAAAATATTTTTGTTTTAGATTCTGGGGTTACACATGCATATTCATTACATGGACATATTGTATAGTGGTGGATTGGGTCTCAGGCCGCCAGTTCCCCAGACAGTGAACACTGTGTCCTGTAGGAAGTTACTGAACCCTAACCCTCTTCCCCTCTCTCCCCTTATTGGTGTCCCCAGTGTCTATCATTTCTACCTTTGGGACACCTTCGCTCCCACATATGAGTGACAACATGTGGTGTTTGGTTTTCTGTTTCTGAGTCAGTTTATTTAGGATGATGATCTCCAGCTCCATCCATGTGGATGCAAAGGACATGATTTCATTTTTTTTAATGACTGCATAGTATTCCATGGTGTTTACATACCGTATTTACACTATCCACTGATCGGTTGATGGCATTTAGGCTGATTCCACATTTTTGCAATTGTGAATTGTGCCGTGATGACCATGTAGCAGGTGTTTTTTAAAAATATACAATGATCTCTGTTCCTTAGGGTAGGTACCTAGTAGTGGGATTGCTGTATCAAATGGTAAATCTATTTTTAGTTCTTTAAGTAATCTCCATACTGCTTTCCATAGAGGTTATTCTAATTTACACTCCCATCGACAATGTATAAGTGTTCCTTTGTTCCACATCTGCCCAAGCATTTATTATTTTTTGATTATTATTATTATTTTTTTTTTGAGTTGGAGTCTCACTCTGTCGCCCAGACTGGAGGGCAGTGGCCGCTCCCGGCCACCGCAGCCTTGACATGCTGGGCTCCGGCGATCCTTCCGCCTCAGCCTTCCGAGTAGCCGGAATTACAGGTGCGCGCTACCACGCCCAGCTGATTTTTTGATTTATTATAGCAATGAGGTCTCGCTGCCCAGCCGGGTCTCGAACCTGCAGGCTCAGGCAATCCACTCACCTCAGCCTCCCAACGCGCGGGATTACAGGCTGAGCCACCGAGCCCGGCTCTATTTTCTGATTTTTTAATAATGACCATTCTGACTGGTATAAGGTAGTATCTTATTGTGATTTTAATCTGCTTTTCCCTGATGATGAGTGATGCTGAGCATTTTCCCATATGTTTGTTAGCCATTTGTACATCCTCTTTTGAAAGATGTGTGTTCACACCCACTTTTTAATGGGGTTACTTGCTTTTTTCTTGCTGATTTATTTGCATTCTTTGTAGATTCTGGATGTTAGTCCTTTGTCAGATGTATAGTTTGTGAATATCTTCTCCCATTCCATAGGCAGTGTATTTGCCCTGGTAATTATTTCTTTTGCTGTGCAGATGCTTTTTAGTTTAACTAAGTCCCACTTATCTATGCTTGTTTTGGTCGCAGTTGATATCACAGTTTTAGTCATAAATTATTTTCCTAGTCCAATGTGCATAAGAGTTTTTCCTAGGTTTTCTTCTAGGGCTTTTATGGTTTCAGGTCTGATATTTAAGTCTTTAATCCATTTTGAGTTGGTTGTAGAAATTTTGATTTATTCCTGGATTCTCTATTCTATTCTATCGGTTCATATGTCTGTTCTTGTAACAGGACCATGCTGTTTTGGTTACTGTAGCCTTGGAGTATAATTTGAGACCAGGCAATGTGATGCCTCCAGTGTTGTTCTTTTTGTTTAGGATTGCTTTGGTTATCCTGACTTCTTAAAAAAATTCCATATGAATTTTAGGATTATTTTTTCTATTTTCTGTGAAAAACGATGTTGGTAGTTTGATAGAGATTGCATTGACTCTGAAGATTACTTTGGGTAATATGGTCATTTTAATAAAGTTGATTCTTCCAAACATTGAGCACGGGATGTTTCTCCATTTGTTTGTGTCCTCTGCAGTTTCTGTCATAGAGTTTTATAGTTCTCCTTATAGCGATCTTTCTTTTTCTTTTTTCTTTTTCTTTCTTTCTTTCTTTCTTTCTCTTTTTTTTTTGAGCTGGAGTCTCTGTCACCCAGACTGGAGTGCAGTGGCATGCTTGGGCCATCACAGCCTCAATCCACGGGGCTCCGGCGATCCTTCCGCCACAGCCTTCCGAGTAGCCAGAATTACAGGCGAGCTCTTCCATGCCCGGCTAATGTTTGATTTATTGTAGAGATGAGGTCTCGCCAAGTTACCCTGGCAGGTCTCAAACCCTCAGGCTCAGGCAATCAACTCATCTCAGCCTCCCAAAGCGCTGGGATTACAGGCTGAGCCACCGAGTCCAGCTGAGATCTTTCATCCCCTTGATTAAGTAGATTCCTACATATTTTAGTTTTTTGGCTACTAATGTAAATGAAATTAATTTTTTTATTTGATTCTCAGCTGGGTTGCTATTGCTGTAAAGCAGTGCTACTGATTTGTGTGTGTTGATTTTGTTTCCTGTAACTTTACCAAATTCATTTACCAAGTACAGGAGTCTGTTGGAAGAGTCTAGAATTCTGTAGGTATAAGATCATATTGTTGACATACAGAGATATTTTGATTTCTTTTTTTCCAATTTGGATACCTTTTATTTCTTTTTCTTGCCTGATTGCTCTGGCTAAGACTTCTAGTACTATGTTGAATAGTAGTGATGAAAGTGGATCACGTTCTCCAGTTTTGAGGGGAAATGTGTTCAATTTTTTTTCTATTCAGGATGGCATTGGCTGTGGATTTGTCATATACAGCTTTTATTATTTTGAGAAGTGTTCCCTCTATGCCTATTTTGCTGAGGGTTTTTTTCATGAAGGGATGCTGGATTTTATCCAATGATTTTTTTCTGTGTCTATTGAAATAATCATATGAGTTTTGTTTTTAATTCTGTTTACATGATGAATCATGTTTACTGACTTGTGTATGTTGAACCACCCTTGCATCCTTGGAATAAAACTCACTTGGTCATGATGTATTATTTTTTTCAAGGGACGTTAAATTCACTTTGCTAATATTTTGTTGAGGACTTTTGGGTCTACGTTCATAAGGGATATTGATCTGTAGTTTTCTTTTTTCATGCTTGTCATTTCCTGGCTTTGGTGTCAGAGTGATACTGGCCTCATAGAATGAGTTAGGAAGGATTTCCTCTTCTTCAGTCTTGTGGCATAGCTTCAGTAAAATTGGTACCAGTTTTTTGTAGGTATGGAAGAATTCAGCTGTGAATTCATCAGGTTCTGGGTTTTTTGTTTGTTTGTTTGTTTTTGGTTGGGAGGCTTCTAATTACTATTTCAATCTTACTACTCATTATTGGTCAGTTCAGGGATTTTATTTCTTCCTGATTCAAGGTTGGGGGTTGCATGTTTCCAATAATTTATCCATTGCCTCCGGATTGTTGAGTTTAATTGCATAAATGTGCTTATAATATTCTTAGATGATCTTTTCAATTTACATCATATCAGTTGTAACATCTCCTTTTTCATTTCTGATTGAGCTAATTTGATTCTTCTCTCTTAGTTCTTCATTAATCTAGTTACTGATCTACCAGTTTTATATTTTCAAAGAATCAACTTTGTGTTTCAGTGATCTTTTGTATTTTTTTAATTACAATTTAACTTATTTCTGCTCTGATCTTCATTATATCTTTTCTTCTGCTAGCTTTGGGCTTCATTTGTTTGTGTTTTTCTAGTTCCTCGAGGTGTGATGTTAAGTTGTTGATATGTGATCTTTCAGTCTTATTAATGTGGGCCTCAAGTGTTGTAAATTTCCTCAGAGCATAGCTTTGGCTGTGTCCCAGAGGTTTTTGATAACTTGTTTCATTGTCATTCATTTCAAGAAATTTTTAAATTACCATCTTGATTTCACCATTGACCCAAGGGTCATTTAGGAGCAAACTGTTTAACTTCCATGTCTTTGTTTGGTTTCATGTGTTTTTCTTGGAATTAATTTCTAGTTTTATTCCACTATGATCTGAAAAGGTGGTTGGTAGGATTTGGATTTTTTTGAATTTATTGAGACTTGATTTGTGGTCTATCTTGGAGAATGTTCCATGTACTCATGAGAAAAATGTATATTCTGTAGTTTGGAGATGAAATGTTCTGTAGTTGTCTGTTACTTCCATTTCCTCTAGCATTTTGTTTAACGCCAATATTTCTTTTTTGACTTTCTGCCTTGATACTCTGTTGATTACTGTCAGTGGAGTGTTGGAGTCTCCAATTATTATTGTATTGCTGTCTATCTTTTTTTTAGGTTTAGCAGAATTTGTTTTAAAAAGCTGGGGACTCTGGTGTTAGATCCATATATATTTAAAATTGTTATGTCTTCTCAAGTGATTGATCTCTTTACAATTATATAATAGCCATCTTTATCTTTTTTTTACTACTGTTAATTTTGAGTCTGTCTTTATCTGATGTGAGAATGGCTACTCCTGCTCATTTTTGGTTTCCATTTCCATGTGATATTTTTCATATTTTTCCCATTCCTTTACCTTGAGTTTACAGAAGTCTCTGTGAGTTAAGTGGGTCTCTTCAAGGTAGCAGATATTTGGGTTGTGTTTTATTTTTATCCATTTTGCCAGTCTATGTATTTTTAGTGGGACATTGATAGCATTTAAGTTCAGAGTTAGTAGTGATATGTAAGGTACTGTTTTATTCACCATACCGGTTTTTATCTGTTGCTTTGCTTATTTTCTCTATTGTGTTGGTTTCATAAAACCTGTGGAGTTTATTATTTCCACTGTTTCTCTACTGGTGTATTTTGACCTTTTGTTTCAATATTAAGGACTCCTTTGAATATGTCTTGTAAAGTCAGTTTAGTAGTGACAAATTGGCATTTGCTTGTCTGCAAAGGACTTCATTTCTCCTCATTTATGAAGCTCAGTTTTGTAGGAAACAAAATCTTTGACTGACAGTTATTTTGTTTAAGGAGATTGAAAATGGTTTGTATGGTTTCTTCTGAGAATTCTGCTATCAGTCTGATAAGCTTACCTTCTAAGTTATTTGACGCTTTTGTCTTACTACTCTTAAAATTCTTTCCTTCATATAGCTTTGCCTATACAGATGATTATATGCCTTGGAAATGACCTTTTTGCAATGAATCCTCTGGGGGTTCTTCGGCTTCTTGTATCCTGATTTTTAGTTCTCTGGCAAGGCCCTCAAATAACTTTTCCAAACTTGTTGCTTTTCTTTTTCCTCAGGAACATCTATGATTCTTAGGTTTTTTTCTAAATCTATGATTTAGTTTTTACATAATCCCACATTTCTTGGAAACTTTATTTCATTCTCTTGATTCTTTTTTCTTTATTGTTGTCTGCTTGGGTTAATACAAAAGCCTTTTCTTCAAGTTCTGAAATCCTTCTGCTTGTTCTAGTCTACTGTAGAACTTTCCACTGCATTTTTTACTTCCCTAAATGCTTCTTTCATTTCCAGAATTTCAGCTTTTTATGTTTGTTTGTCTTTAGGTACCCATCTTTTTGGAGAACTTTTTATTCATGTCCTGAATAGTTTTTAAAATGTATTTATATTGGTTTTCTGTTTTTTCCTGAAGTTTCTTGACCAATTTTATCATCAACCTTTTGCATTCTATGTCTGGAATTTCAACAATTTTGTGGCTAGGGTTCATTGCTAAAGAGTTGATGTGGTCTTTTGGGGTTGTGAAGAACTCTGTTTTTTCATATTGTCAGAATTATTTTTCTGGTTTCTTCTCATTTGAGTAGACAATTTCTTCTTATTTGAAGTTGGTAGAGGGTTGACATAGGGACTGTAGGGTTCACTTGGTTATATATAGCCTTAATGTAATGAGTTTCTCAATTACCAACTGTGGCAGCCTTGTGCTGTTTACCTGCATTAGCTCATGGTGTCCGGAGTGGCTTGGAAAGTGTTGTTAGCTGGTGCTTGAAATCAGGTCTTCCCCAAAGCTGAGGTATTGTATCTGATATGATTGACTGTACTATTGACCTCCATTCAGGAGGTGGTGGTTATGGGAGAATGCTGGCTATGATGGTGGCTGTAAGGTTTCTCCAAGAAAGTTCTCAGTCAGCCTAGACTTAGGGTGGGGCTCTGGGGATTTCCCAAGTTGTCTGTCTGTTTTGAGCCTTCTGGGATAGTGCAGGGGAAAGAAGATGAAGCACCCCACAAGTGTGTACTCTTACCTGCCCTAAAGGAGATTCTGTTTTAAAACTTTTTAACAAGAATTCTGCATTCCATTTTTTAAAGGCATAGCAAACCAGTTTTTAATTCAATCAAAAGGAGGGTCATTTTCTCCTCCATGGTGAACATGCAAAAAAGGCATTCTTCATTTAATTTATTTTTAGAGGAAAGAACTTAAAACTACACATGCATTTAAATACAAAAAAAAGTCAATGAGCCTACCTATGCTCCTGAATCATGAGTAAATTTCAGGGGACTCCACACCTTTGGTGCACCTATACTTGTTTGCTATAGTGATTTAGGATGGGGTTAAACTAAATCTTATTTACAGCAATAAAACTCTTTTTGGTGAAGATTTAATCATTCTTTACTTCTGTTGCAGTTATTCAGAAGCACTCTATGTGTTTGAAAATGGAACATTGCTAAATAATAGCTCAGCAATAGTAGGCAACATGAGTTCACTCAAGAATTGCTGGCATACAAGTGAACATGGCCTCTAATTAAGGAATCTGGCCATTGTGTTACTAGACTCTGGTGTGGCCATGTGCTCTTTGAGCTATGGCCACTGCCATGTTTCCTAAGCTTTGGCCCCCCTCCCCTCCGTTGGGGAGGTGAATCTCCTCTCTCTCTAATTTACTTTAAAAATAAACTATATTTTTCAATCTAAAAAAAAAATTAAGGAATATTGGGAATTTGCTCCCAGAGACATAGGAAAGAGTCAGACCACCTCCTTTATAAGATTCTTAGGAAGAAGGGGGCGGCGGAGGGGATAACATTGTATGAAGTACTTATCATGTACCAGGTCCATGAAATTATTTCATTTAAAACTTAAAATTAAACCCTTATTTATAGGTGAAGGAAGACCAAGACTCAGAGCTTCTAAGATAAGGTAAGAATTCTCCAGCCTGTCTTAAAAAAAAAAAAAGGAAAAGCAGAAGTCCCTGATTGTAGTATATTGTGTTTCTATCTGCCTATGGGATTCAAACGTGTACCAACATACAATTGTATTCCACCCACAAATGAAGCACATGCTAGATGCTTGGGGTTAATAATACACTCTGTAATCTTTTAGTCACTGTCCCAAACTGTTGATTTTACTAACAATATTAACAAATTTATAAAAGTATTCATGGATTACATTTTAATCTGTTTCAACACTAATATAGAAATTATCTTAAATGTTTTGGTTGCAATAATCTCTAGTGTTGCCTAACAATAGTAGCAAATTTGACATTTAAAGATTTTGAAACCTATCCTACAGTCATGCACAAGGCTATATGTACAATATGTGTTTTCCCTCCTGTTTTATTTACCATATTGAAAATTTATAGTAAGGAGTAGATATTCAACACAAATGGATGTTAAATTATATTGCAACCATATCATGAGATAACAAATAATCATTCAAAATAATTTAATCTATTTTATTGGCATATAAAATGTCTATGATAGCTAGCATTATGTTTTGGTAATCATATACATATGTGTGTGTAGGTATCTATACATACACACAAAAAATACATGCAAGAATACAGACGAAGATCTGGAAGTTTACAGATTGCAATGTTTTTTCCCAGGGAGTAGGAAGAAGTATGCTGCCATTTTTAAAAGGAGCAATCATGCCACAGAATTGGGATCCTATGGCTAGGAATTGAAGGTGGCCTCTGGGAAATGAGAGTGATCTTCAGAGGGCAGCCAGCAAGAAAATGGGGACATCAATCCAAACCATAAAAAAACTGTATTTATTCAACAACCTGAATGAATTTGGGAGAAAATGCTAAGCTTCACATGAGAATGCAGTCTGGCTGACACCTTGATTTTCACTGTATAAAACTCTGAACAGAGAAGACTCAGCTATGCTGTACTTAGACTTCTGACCTACAGATTTGTGAAATAATTGTCTGCTGTTTTTAGCTGTAATGTTTGTAATAATTTGTCATACAACAATATGAAACCAATACATTTAGCATAACAAACAACTACAGAAACATTTCTTCAATCTCAATTTTTAAAAAATCTATGATATAATAAACAATAGAATAAAATACTGGATTTTCAAAATGATTATTTGATTTGCCACATTGAATAATATGATTAAAATGCATTCCTGAGAAGAGTTTTAATTTAAATGTCAAGCAAAAAGGAAAGGTCTCAAAACTGTACAGGTTTGAAATCATCTACATTTTCAGTTTTTAAAATATTTATGAGTATCTCCAACAAAGTGACACGTAGGAAAAAAATAATACATTTTGATTACAGATTAGTACATTGTGATGGAATAAACTAGAAAAGTTTCACATTTCAAAAGCACTCACTTTTATTTCAAAGTAACTGGAAATCTTCAATGGCATCACTATATATTCAAAATAAATCGTGAACTTCAACTTGACAATATTCTCTACAATTGGATTCTGATTTTTCTTTCAACCCATGGTCACTTACTTTATTTACTGTCTCCTTATCATTTCCTTCTCAGTTTATGTTTTTGCCCAAGATACTTCCCTAGACGACCTACCTGCTTAACCCCCTACCAGCTCCCAGCTCTCAAGATTCAGCTCACCTCCACTAAGAACTCTGCTCCCCTTCTTTACCCACTCACTGTCCATAGAACTTCTCTCTCTCTCTCTCTCTCTCTCTCCTCATAGTTCCAAAAATCTTTGCTGGTTTTATACTTATACTCATTAGACTGTGAGTTCCAAAATGTCAGGGACTGTACTGTTCGTTATCTGCAGTACGTGGAAGAGAGCTATACATCTAGCTCATGGTCCAAAAAGTGATTGCTAAATTTATAAAAACTTCCACTGTGTCAGTACACAAAAAACAAAGGAAAAACCATGATGCAAATAATTTTAATGTAGGCCAAGTCACAATGAAGACCTGATGAAAAATAGAGAAATACAGGTTTTTTATGATAAGGAGAATGATTTTGTTCAGAGATTGAACAGACCATAACAACTGCTAAATGAAACTGGAAGTGGAATAAAAGAGATTCAGAAGAGGAAGAAGGTCATATTTAAGAACAAGAAATAAAGCACAATATGTATAATATTCACTATATCTCTGTAGTTTCTGCTGTAGCATTTTACATTATTCAAATCTTTTTATCACTGCTTATGACAATATTTGCTTCCCTTATGAATTCATTTTCAGTACAGTTTTGCAATGTGGTTGAATTTGAAAGATATTCTAATTTAAGATGATCAGAATTAGACAGAGGACTATATTGACTGAATAATAGTAAGTTTTATGCATATGAAATTCAAAATGCCTCAAACAAAACTAAAATCACTTCATGCCCAAGGGAAATGTAAAAGAGTACAAACTGGTAACCATTTACTATCTCTAGTTTGCATGCAATTATTTTACACTTTTGGAAAATAATATTGATATAGTTGTATAAAGTACTACTAACATAAAAGCCTGCTTGAGATTCTCCATTCAGTTAACTATTTCTTGAGTACATAGCGTATACAAGTATTGTATTATAGTCTATAATGTATATAAATATGCATGAGGAAGAAGAAAACAGAAAGTTAACTGGCTTTAGTATTTTATGTATGCCATACCTTGGAACAGTAATGATAACTAGCCCTTCTTGAAGGCTTGCGATTTCTAGATATTCTGAATGTTTATATGGATTGCATCATCTAATATTTCAAACAAGCCTATGATTGTAGTATGATTATTTTTCGGATGAGGAAACTGTAGCACAGAGATTAACTCACTTAAATGTCACAGACCTAAGAATTTAAAAAATGAAACTTGAATTTAAGCAGTCAGGCATCGTGGAGCTAACCTCTAGGTTATATACTTCCTGGCTGGTTTATTATCTCCATTTTACAGAGGAGGAAGCTGAGGTCCAGCATAGCATAGGTTCTTTAGGTAAATATCCCTAATCCATGACACGGTAAGAATGCAAAATCAAATCTACTTGATCCCAAATTCTTTGCTGGCTCCCCTACACCAGTACTAGATAAAATATTAATAAAATATATTCAAACAAATAAAATAGATTCAAAGGGCCATGTAACATTGGGCAAGTCAAGTAATCTCTTCTTGCTTTAGTTCTCTCATCTGTAAAATAAGGATAATAATATTTCATACCTCAAAATAATTGTTTGGCAGATTGAATATGATATGAATTGAATAGTGCCTAACACAAACTTGTTTTTAATATTATTATCATTATCATTATTACCATCATTATTGTTGTTTGTAAATTACTGTGCTTAAGGAGATAATGAATATATACATATTAATACTTCCAGTAATAGACTGAGTGCTGAGCTAAACACTCCAAGAACCCATTAAGTTGTAGTAAAACTCATCTGGAAGACTGTGCAGATAATGAGAAAACTCATTATTTTACAAATAATGAAATGGAAGTTTTGATGAAAGTTAAGGAAGTCACCCAAGATTATAAAGCAAGTGAGTGGCAGGATCAGATATCAAATCTGGGTTTATGTGACTCCAAAGCCCACAGGGTAGTATGTCATCAGTGTCAAAAGAAAGGTGTAACCAACTAGTGTGAGTGCAGTGTTGTTTACAAAAAATTGATCAAAACCAGCTAATAGATTTCTTTATTCCTTCTCCACTCCCACTGTTTCACCTGACTAACCAGAGAGAGAGAGAGAGAGAGAGAGAGAGAGGTGTAAACTAGGTGCTATAGAAGTTCAAAAAATAAAGAACACTTCTTGCTTAAATGATTGAGAATGATTTCCCTTTTGTGGGTAAAGGTAGAGAGAATTTTAATACATGAGAGGCATACGTTTTGAAAGACAAAACAAGCTTACCTGGAAGAGATGAGCAAAGATCTTGAGACAGGGAACAATTCATCTGGCACTGTAGGAAAAAAAGTAGAAGACAGATCTGGACAGGTGAGCTAATGTTAAGTGCAGGGACCATGCTTCTAGAATTATGTTGTTTAGTACAGCAACCATGAGATCTCAGATGTGGTTAGAGAAACTAAAAGACTGAATTTTTAAAATTTTATTTATATTAATTAAAACTTAAAACTAATACTCAATTCAATCATTGAACATTTTAAGTATGTTTGAACAACTTATACATGTAAAGCTATTTTTTTAACTGTATATCTTAAAGAATCTAAATACAGATTAAAAATTTTCAGTACAAATTTACCATCTGAATTGAAATGTAAGTACAAAACAAACACTGGATTCTTAATATTTGTTTAAAAGAATATAAAATACCTCATTGACAAAATTTAATATTGATTACATTTTGATATTTTGTATATGCTGAATTATATATACAAGGCATTATTTAAATTAAGATTACCTATTTATTTTTTTAATATGACTACTAAAAAACTGTAAATTACCTATGTGTTTTGCATTATAGTTCTGTCCTGGCACACAGTAGGCACAACATAAAATGCTTGTTAACTATCTGCAGCAGAAACCAGATTATAACCTCAAAGTCAAGCTGAGGATCTTATATTTTATTCAGTAGACAAGAGAGCCACTAAAAGTTCTCAGTAGGGGAAGTGATATGCTCAGAGTACTATTGTACCATTTTAGAAGGCTCCATCTGGAAAAGTAATACAAACAAAGGAGAAGTTGAAGTTAGAAGTATATTGCAATGTTAAAATAAGGCCTCCACACACCCTTCCTCCAGAAATTCTTTCAGAGCATCTCAGCTCAGTAGCATTGTTTCCATGTTCCATGTGTCTCATGAGATTGCCCAATAATCTTACATGTGAAAAGATTCCTTTTCCAGTGATGTTTTACCCCTTTATGCACCTATTTTCACCACTGTTGCTTTTAAAGAAAAAGAATTAATGCAGTTAATCTCTATCTAGGGTCATGTGAGATAGAACTCCCTTTATTAGAGTAATGATTTGCCTATAGCTTCATAGCATGATTTTGAAATATTCACAGAGAGGACTACAGGTATGAAAAAGCCTGAACACACTCTATTCTCTACCCAGAAACCAGAGTTTTCTTTTTCATCATGTCTGATTGTGTCAATTTCTAATTGAAAACTTTAATGCTATTCCAAGACTTAAAGGATAAAGTCCAAATTCAATTAGCAGGTCTTCCTCAACCAATCGTACTCCACCTTACCTTTCTGCAATTCCTTTCTATAAACACTGACTCACTCAGGTCTCTTTCATTTACAAATGACAGGAATACAACCCAAACTAGCCCAAGAAATTGTTGATTTCATAATAAGTAAATGTCAATAAACAGGAAAACATGCAGATTTGCCCCATTTGACAGAATAAATGTCTACATCAACCCCTACCTCATTGTCTTCCAATTCCTTGACCTCAAATGCAAAACATATGTTCCTCCACTCGAAATAAATAAATGCTACCATGTGGAGAGCATGTACCATGTTCCAAGCACTGTTCTACCCAGTCTATATACATTAAGGGATCTGATCCTCACAACATCCCTATTATCACTGTTTTGGAGATGGGGAAACTGGAACACAGAGAGATGGAGCCACTTGCCCAAGATCACCAAATTAATAAGTGGCTAGGCTAAAATTTGAAATCAATAGGCAGACTCTGACATCCAAGCACCTCTACAGAATGGCCAAAGGAAAAGGAATTTGACTGGCTGTGTCTCAGTCATTGATCCAGCTCCAAGGAGGAGTGGAGGTGTGCTGCAACTGACAGCCCCACCAGAAACTAAGGCATGACTGGAGTAGGAAAAGGAGAACACTGGGCAAAACAAAACAACAGGGTCTAAGAGAGTTTCTATTCCACCTCTATGACAGGAAAAGTCAACCTTTTAAAAATTTACCATGCATGATTTTACCTCTAGAATACATCACTCTTTCCACTCCCACCTCCTAACTCTCTTCCTGGAGAACTGCTCTTTATTAGTCTACGGGGCCAAGCTCCAGCAAAGAACTATCTCTTGAGTAACACTTCCCGAGTTTCCATGGGCAGAATAAATACTACTTTGTGCTTCCTTTACGTACCATGCAGTCCAGCATTGGTCGTACAGACACAACTGACAATTTGACTTCTCTAAAAAGAATCCGTGGTAGCAAGTCTCAGTCAAGCAGAAGAAAAATGAGCCTCTGGCACATTTTTCTTCCACTTACTCATAATAGTTCCTTTCTTTGGATCACTTCAGGCTCTTGAGATTAATATTGTTCTATTCCACTCCTGGGTTACCTCTGATACAACTCTGGTGACAGCTTTCCTCTCTACTTTGCTCTTTCCTCTCCATTTGTTTTCTGCATCCAAATGTCAAATCTTCAATGCAAACTCCTGGCATAGGGGACTTGTTTTAAAGAACTTTTCTCTGACATACCACACTTCAGGCATTTTACCCATTTTGGTACTCTTCGAAGTGGTTTATGGTTATTTGTTATTATGTCGGTTTCTCCCATGAGACTTTGACCTACTTAAGGGTGGCAGTTTTGACCTGTCATTTTGTTTTTTCTAACGTTGAAAGTGTTCTAGTCATAGAACTCTAGCCTGCAGTAACCATAGTAGAGACTTGATGGATTTGTTTCTTTGGGTTGAAAACAGAAACAAGGAGGAGAAAGGAGGCATGTGAGTGAAGGAGAAAAGAAAGAAGAGAAAAAGAGAGGGAAAAAAACTTAGATAATTCCAGCATCTATCTTTTTTGAGGAAAGGGCAAAAAAGAAATAATAGTTCAACTCAAACTTAAGTTAAATAACCTTCTTTTAAATTTACAATGGTGAACAAAATAAATTAATGAAATAGTGAAACAATTCCTCTTATTGGCCAGAAAAGAAAATTCTCAGAAACAAGTTTTTCCTTAAGACGTTGAGCACATTTGCCTTTATCTCATATGACACCTTCAATCTATTGTGGTAATGCAAGAAAATTGGGTTGATTGAAGTAAATCTACCTTTTATCAGGCTTAGAAAAGTAGTTTAGAATAGAGGACTGCTCAACAGATCATTTTGCCCTAACCTCAATCTGGCCTTTGAGCAGAAGAGGGCTGGCATCATCCTGAGTGTGGAATTGGCATTGACCTTGTGTAAGTCACTAACTCCCTGTAGCCCAATTTTGTCTCTTCCTCTTCACAGAGCAGAGTGGTGTAGTAAAAAAAAAATGGTTGATGGCTGAATCCCTAAGCAAGAGAGTTCACTGAATAGTGAGTGTGTTTTCCATGACATGATATTTCTTAAAAAATGTGTTTCTGACTCCACAGAACAATGTTGTGAAAAGTAATTTCTGAGTTGTAGAATCTGCATCTCTCTCCAAGTATTTCATCAAAATGGTCAAAAGTGTTAACTCTGGACCAGGATAAATTAAGTTCAAATCTTGGATCTCCCACTTTACTTAGTTTACTAGCCCTGGACAAGGTACTTTAACCTCCTCATGCCTTCATTTTCTCAACTGTACATAGAGATAACAACACTTACCTCATGAGGTTGTGAGCACTAAATGAGCTGGTATTTATAACGTACTTATGTACAACTATGTCTAACATACAGAAGGCATTATATATTTGTAAAAAATTCCAAAGACAAAGATAAATTATATAAATTCCTCTGAACCATTACCCAAAATTACTAAGAGTAAAGATAAGACTGAACAGAAGAATAAATTTATAAATCTTACAATCTGCAAAATATTTAGGTAATGTTGAATAAGTCTCAAATTCTTGAAAACTTTAAATAATGTAGATATAAGAATCTTTTGACTTCCTGAGCCAATAGAATGCTATATTAGAATGTATTCTACTAGGTGAGGAGCATGGTGAATAAATTTTGAGAAATCTGATGGTTCCTTATATAGCCATCTGAAATATTGCCTTCTTCCTTATACTGTATTTTGGGAATGTATTTGAAGAAACCAAATAATACTAAAGAAATCATCACATGATTAGTGAAGCCAAAAACATTAAATTGAAAAAAACCAAGCAGGACCATGCTATTGTGAAGTTAATAAAAAATACTTTTTCATCTCTACTGTCACAAAAGCACAACTCAGAAATTACTTTTCACATGTTGGGCTAGAATGTTCCCAACAATCCATATCCACGGAAATATGCATTAAACCATTTAATGAAACCATTAGTTGTTTTTAAAATATTTTATGAGGGCAGCACCTTATTGCCACAGAAAATAAAAATTATAAGTTCTATAAATTCTACAAAAGTTTCAAAGCATCTAGGGGCCAATAAGTGCTCTGCCCTCTGAATTCTATCATTTTCTTCTCTGGGCCTTTATCAAATGTCCGCCTCTGGGCCTTTATCAAATGTCCGCCTCTGTTTAAGAACCAACGGCTATAATGTCCAATTTTATTTGTTTAAAAAGTTTTAAAGTCAAGGCATACATGGGCAGATTTTTTACATGGTTACATTGTATGATGCTAAAATTTGGGCTTCTATTGAATCCTTCCCCAAATGGTGAACATGATACCCAGTGGGTAGTTTTTCAACCCTTGGTTCCACTTTCCCCCTTTAGGAGTCCCTAGTGTCTGTTGTTCTCCTCCCTATGCTTGTGTGTACCATGTTTTGCTACCACTTATAAGTGAGAACTTCTGTTTCTGTGTTAATTCACTTGGAATAATGACCTCCTGCTGCATTTATATTGCTGCAAAGGACATTATTTCATTCTTCTTTATGGCTGCATAGTATTCCATGACACAACATTCAATTTTTAAAGAAAGAGTTGACCTAATAAAGGTATTTTAATGACTGAACCTCATAAAAATGTTATTACTTTTTGCTTGTTTGCTGTATCACTTATTTTAAAATGACTCACAAGACCCACATTTCAGGGTAAAATATTAATGATAACAGTATAAAAAGGGCTAGTTACAAGACATCACATCTATCAGTCTTAATCAAAGTGTCATTTCAGGTTCCCTGTCATTTATCATGCAAATTAGATGCTTAGAAAAGCCTTTTAAAATACAGAAATATTGCCTTCTTCCTTATACTGTATTTTGGGAATGTATTCGAAGAAACTAAATAATACTAAAGAAATCATCACATGATTAGTGAAGCCAAAAATATTAAATTGAAAAACACCAAGCAGGACCATGCTATTGTGAAGTTAATAAAAAATACTTTTTCATCTCTACTGTCACAAAAGCACAAAAGTAAAGATAGCAAATTGTTCTGTACCCTTCTGATAAAGTTCTAAGTTATTATAGGGCAGTCATTTTCTAACCCTAGTCTCCCACCGGCACCCTTTCTTTTCTCTACAGATATCAATTTTCCAATCCAATTCATGTTATTGTCATATAGTCTATCCCTGGATTTTACTGTCCACGAGAAGAACTGTGCATCCAAGGGAAGATAAAGTAAACTTTATGAAAGAAAGGATGTTGAATGAGAACCCTAAGCATACCTATGGGCTGAACTCACTGACTTGGTCACAAAGTGAGTTTAAGAAAAAGGAAAATTTACTGGATGCATACAGGGTTATCTCTTGAAATCCAAGGTCAAAATATGCAGCTGGGTCTTGTGAGTCACTAGAATCAAGGACAGGGAAGTCAGCAGAAGCCAACACAGCTGCTACTTTTGACATTTCTGTTCTCTTGGGAAAGCAAGATGTAACATCTCTTTTTTCTTTTCACAGATTGGCTTCATTTTTCAAATTTGATATGGACCCACTTACAAATGGACCACCTGACCACCAGTGTCACAAATTCCTGGCAGAGAGAATCTCATTAGAGGAGATCAGCTTCTAGATTTGCTCTCTTGGTCCAGTGAGTGTTGATCATTTGTGTTATGAAAGCAGTGCACAATGCCAAGAGTTTATACCAAGGTTTAGCAGATGTTTTTTTTTTTTCCTATAAAGGGCTATACTGTAAATATTTTAAACTTTTGTAACCACAGGTTCTCTGTCAAAACTACTTAACTGTGCTGTTACACCCAAAACAAAGCAACCATAAATAATACATAAATGTATGATTATGGCTATGTGCTAATAAAATTTTGCTTACAAAAATAGATGTTGGTCACGATATATTTTGTAAACTGTTATTTTCTTATCCCTGGTCTACAACTACACTGTCAGCAGAAAAGACTTTTTAAGAAAAATATGGGGTAAGTTGGAAGGTATGATCACCATCAGTATACACCCAAGCACTGAACACCAGAAGCAGAGCTCTATCAGGTATGGGGAAACACCTGAAGAATGACTGCAAGTTATAAAGCATCAGCATCGTATCCAGAAAAGAATTCTTAGTCTACCAACAAAATTCCCACCTCAGGAACATGCCTGCTTCTCCTCGGGATGAATAGGAAAACAGAGAGCTCAGAAGGAAAGAGGCCAATTTAGCTATTGAAGTGGAATAGAGAAATCCATTACTGCTGCAGGAGAGGCAGGTTTTCAAAAATATATGCCTGACAAACTCATATCGAGCTACAGCACTATAGGGAATTGTACCTTGTAGGGAAAATGGAGAAACACACAAGGTGAAGTTGGAAAGGAAGCATTCAGCAATTTGAAAGGCTCATTTTGAGCTAGGAAGAAAAAGGGGATATAAATATTGCACAAAGTAGTGTTGTCAAATGGCATTCCATCTATTTTAGCAAACCGGATACTCAGAGTTTGATAGCACCTGAGACTAGCTGTGATAAGGATGAAGGAAGGGTACCTGAACGAGTGGAGTAACCTCCCCAACAGTACTGGAAAAGCCAAGAGCTAAAAGGGCATGCGTGTTTGACGCCTCCCCTAAGTAACTGGAAGGACCAAAAGGTTTCTTCAGAAATGATAAGATTTCCTTAACTCTCGCTACAGCCTAGATATGGCTAAACACAGCTCTGCAAACAGTATAAGAGGACAGTCAGAAGTGGGCTTCAGTGACCTCTCTTGGCAGCAATTTTTCTCTGTGACCTCAGTGGCTTCAACAGACTCTGGTTTGTGCTTATCACTTTGGCAGGACTATTTCCCCCCTCTCTGCCATGTAAGATAGACTGGGGGAAAAGGAAAAAAAAAAAAGGGAGGTGACAACTATTGAAACAGCTGGATATCAAAATATTAAGTACTTGATATTTTCAAACCAAACATTAAAAATAAATGACTTCCAAATACAGGCATACCTCAGAGATATTGGAAGTTTGGTCCTAGACTACTGCAATAAAGCAAATATCACAATAAAGGGAGTCACATTAGTTTTTTTTAGTGCACATAAAAGTTACATTTAGACTGTTCTATAGTACATTAAGTATGCAATAGCATGTATCTTAAAAAGGTCATAAGCCTTAATTAAAACTACTTTACAGCTTAAAAAAATCTGATCCTTCAGAGAGCCATAATCTTTTTGCTGGTAGAGGTTATTGCCTCAATGTTGATGTCTGTTGACCGATCACGGGTAGCAGTTGCTAAAGGCTTAGATGGCTATGGCAATTTTCTAAAATAAGACAATAATAAAGTTTTATGTATCAACTGATCCTTCCTTCAATTACTCTGTGCCATGAGATGCTATTTGATAGTATTTTATACACATTAGAACTTCTTTCAAACTTGGAGTCAGTCCTCTCAAACTCTGCCACTGCTTTTTCCTCTAAGTTTATGGAATATTCTAAATTCTTGGTTGTCATTTCAACAGTGTTCATAGCATCCTCCCAGAAGTAGATTCCGTTGCTTTCAACACAACTTCTTCACTAAGCACAATCATTTCTAGTTTTGTATTTAAAGTGATATATGTGACTCTTCCTTTCACTTGAACACTTAGAGATCAAAAACCACTTTCTTTGCTCATCTAGAAGAAACTCTTCATTAGTTCAAGTTTGATTGTGAAATTGCAGAAATTAGGGTTCCATATCTTCAGATTCCACTTCAAATTCTAGTCCTCTAGCTATTTTTACCACATCTGCACTTATTTCCTCTACTGAAGTCTTAAACCCCTTAAGGTCATCCATGAGTGTTGGAAATAACTTCTTCCAAACTCCCGTTAATATTTATATGTGTGCCTCCTTTCATAAATCACAAATGTCCTTAGTGGAATCTAATGGTGAATCCATTCCAGAAGTGTCTCAATTTACTTTGTCTGGAGCCATCAGAGGAATTACTATCTATAGTAGTTATAGCCTTAACAAATGTATGTCTTGAATAATAAGACTTGGAAATCAAAATTACTCCTTTATCTATGATAAATGGATGCTTTGTTAGCAGGCATGGAAACAACTTTAACCTCCTGTATGTTGCAATCAGAACATTTGGATGACTCAGTACACTATCAATGAGCAGCAATATTTTGAAAGGAATTTTTTTTTTCCAGAACAGTAGGTCTCAATAGTGGGCTTATAAAATTCAGTAGACCATGCTGTAAAGAGATGTGCTCTCCTTCAGGTTTTGTCATTTCATTTATACTCATATAGCAGAAGTAGAGGAGATTTAGTATAATTCTTAAAAGCTCTAGCAAATTCCTAAAGGGAATGGTAAATGACCACTGGCTTCAACTTAAAGTCACCAGCAGCATTAGCTCCTTACAGGAAAGTCAGCCTATCCTTTGAAGCTTTGAGGTCTTGTATTAATTTCTCTTCTTTAACTATGAATGTCCCAGTGGCATTTTCTTTCAATAGAATATTGTTTTGTCTACATTGAAAATCTATTGTTTAGTGTATCTACCTTCATCAATTACCTTACCTAAATCTAGATAACTTGCTGTAGTTTCTCCATCAGCACTTGCTGCTTCACTTTGCATTTTATATTATGGTTGTAGCTTGTTTCCTTCAATCTCATAATCCAATTTCTGCTAGCTTCTAACTTTTCTTCTGTAGCTTCCTACCTTTCTCAAACTTCGTAGAGTTGGGGAGAGTTACAGTCTTGCTCTGGATTAGGATCTGGCTTAAGAATGTATTATGGCTGTTTGATTTTCTCTCCAGACCAATAAAACTTTTTTTACATCATCAAGAGGCCTGTTTCATTTTCATGTCATCTCTTTGTTCATTGGAATAGCACTTTTAATGTTCTTCAAGATCCTTTCCTTTGCATCCACAACTTGGCAAACTGTTGCAACAGGCCTTGCTCACTAAGAATAAGAAATGCCTTTCTCAATAAGCATAATCATTTCAAGTTTTTGGTTTAAAGTGAGAGATGTGTGACTCTTTCACTTGAAGACTTCGAGACCATTGAGCAGTTATTAATTGACCTAATTTCAATATTCTTGTCTCTTAGGGAATAGGGAGGTCCAGGGAAAGAGAAAATGACAGAAGAACAGCAGGTGGAACAGTCAGAATATACACAACACTTATGGATTAAGTTTGCTGACTTCTATGGACATGACTCATGGTGCCCCAAAACAATGACAGTAGTAACATAAAAGATCACTGATCACAGAGCACCATAACAGATATAATAATAATAATACAGTTTGACATATTGTGAGAAATACTAAAGTGTGACATAGAGACATAAAGTGAGTACATGTTGTTGGAAAAATGGTGTCCATAAACTTGCTCAACACAGGGTTGCCACAAACCTTCAATTTGTAAAAAAACATAATCTCTGAGAAGCACAGTAAGCAGAGCACAATGAAATAAGATGAGTCTGTAGATTTTCCACAGTCTGGAGGCAATGTAGCATAATGGCTAAAAGTAAGTCCAGAATTTATGTCTTAGCAATAGCCAACTGTAGCATCCTGAGTTTGTTATCCCCCCTTAGCCTCATTTTCGTTGTCTAAAAAATGGGAAGAAGAGTAATTGCAACATGTTGCAATTGTTGTACCTCTTAAATGAGATGAAATACAAAAAGAGCTGAATTTGGCACACCATAAATGCTAGTTATTATATATATAATATACAAATAAAATTATATTTAATAATTTTAATATATAAATAAAATTATAATTATATAAATTATATTAATATAATTATATCCATATAATTATATAAAAATGTTAAACTAGAGAGAAGTAAAGAGATATGAAAACATTGCTATGGCATGTATGAGAAAATTAGGGTTCAGAAATGTTGAAGGGCATTTTATTACTCCTTGAGAAAGTACTTGCAAAGCTCTAGAATCTAGGCTACTTCTTCCAGAAGGAAAATGGTAAGGACTAGCTTCATTTGTGTTTGCCTTATGTACACTCCCATATGGGGTAAGTTTCAGTTTGTCATACCATTTGATTCCTGTAGAGCCTAAGAACAGATACCTAATCAGTCATTCATTATTCAGCAAGTATGCCCTACATTACAATATTACTCACTTGCGATAGACTCATAACAGAAAGGCTGGCCCAGTCTCTTGGGAGATTACTATTGAATCCATAGGTACGCCCTATTGCAGAGCGCTTGGAGCCTTTCTGTTTACTAAGAAAGACTTTGTCACTAAGGGGCAGTGGGTATGATATTTTAGACCACAAATTCATGATGGAAGAAAAGGAGTTAACCTCATTTTTTTAAATACATGAGCTTAGTTTGGATTTTGAGATCTCATTCTGTCTGGTAGTAGAAAAGGTCATCTGGGTTAGTTTAGAAGACCTTCTTCTCCTCTGCTTTTTCCCATGGAATTTCATTTCCTCCCTGAGCTTTATAACATCAAGCTATTTGGTTGTCTGGTCCCTGGGAGCTATCTGTCCACTCTGGCACTTACTGAGATTTATTATCATATTGGTTCCCTTACCATTACTATTTTCTTATACCACTAAACCCAGGATGATCTGCTTTCCCATTGATAGCTACTTGTACAGTCTAGCCTTCATCCTTCCCTCAAGACCTCACCAAGCCTACCAGCTTGCTCTCTCAGCTATTGGTTTTTAACCTTTCTCAGATTTACTTAAAATATCGCCTACGCATTCTAAGGCTATCTTGGACCTTCTTTATTAAATTCTCCTTGAAACTACCTTTCTTGGAGATTTTACATAATGGTAATATAGAAAAATCTGTGAGGCTGACACATCCAGAGCTCCCAGATAACAAATGAGCACACTCTCCTTTACTCTCACATCCCTGAATCTATATGGGAATTCTATTTATCTCACCCACCCAAGGAGGAGAGGCAGGGTTTCCTCTCAGATCCATACCAGCAACTCCGTTTATTGTTTTATTTCCCTCAGTTTCAAAATATTACACCCCTCTAGAACTTCCTCTTCAGATAATAAAATTTTCAACTCTACTGGTACAGAAAAAGTTGTACCAGAAACTATTCTTCCAGTTCTATTGATTTCTTTAAGGTCTTTAGTTTCTTAAGTTTAAAATTCAATTAATAAATAATGTCTTTGTTTTATCTACTTGAAGAGTTCATGAGCTATATCCAGATATCCCAGTTAAATAGCGTTATGGGGCAAAAACATTTTCCAGTGATGAAAACATAACAAAATATGATTCTGCTACAATGTTAAGAGCCAGGGTCGTCTTTGAAGGAATGGAGCCCCTAAATGCTTTGGAGAATCAGGTATGCATCAGAATCCTGCAATAACAAGAGAAAGTCTACATCTTCATATCAAGATAATAATTACATGCTTTCTCAGAACTTAACTAAATATTAAGTCCAGTCTTTATACACACTGTTATGGTTTGAATTGTGTTCCCCCCAAAAGATATATTGAAGTCTGTGCTGTTGGTACCCATGGATATATTTTTGGAAGTAGGGTCTTTGCAGATGCAATCAAGTTAAGATGAGGTGATTAGGTCAAGCCCTAATTCGAAATGGCAGGTGTATGTATAAGAACAGGAGAACAGACACAGAAACACAGATTCACCAGGGAAGAACACCATCCGATATATGGAAGCAGAGGTTGAAATACCGCAGCCGCAAGCCTTGAAATGTCAGTGATTGACAGCCACCACCAGAAGCTAGGAAGAATTCTCCCTTAGGGCTTTTGGAGGGAGCATAGCCCCACTGACATGTTTATTTCACACTTTGATTTGAAAATGTTAAATCATCCAGTGTGTGGTACATTGTAAAGGCAGCCCTAGGCAACTAATTTACTAACTAAACTTAGTACACTAAGGATTGCTTATTTAGAAGGTTATAATGTTCAATGAGATTGGTTCATACCATCTAAGTCCTCCTGACACTGAAGAAAACCCTAGACAAAGCCAGTAAGTTGATTGTAACAGACTTCTCTTCATGACTAGATTATCTGAGTCTTAGGACATCTGAAGAAGACAAGAATTAAGAAAGAACCAGATCTGGAACACAGTTGGAGTTGTTTTAAGTAGTCACAGTTTTTAATCGCTGTGAGGAAGTAGGGAGAGTGTGTCTGCAGAAGACAAGAGAGTCTGATCTAAAGATTCAGTCCTGGGCCCCATTTGCTTAACTTTTTAACTTTTCTACCTAGGTAATATATAGTCACATGATATTAAATGTTATCTGTATGTAATGGATTTCAAACATAGTGTGCAATGTCTGACTTCTACATTGTGGTCAGACTTCTACATCCAACCATCCGCTTGATATTTCCATTTTATTGTTTCTCTTCTACCCAAACTTTATGCAATTAAATCAGAAATCTTGATCACAGATATTCTTCCTACCAAAGTCATACCCAATCTAATATTCTTTATCTTAGTAAATGTTACCTCCATTCATCCATCTGATCTATCCTAAAATACAAGTGTACCCCCAGATACCATCCATAAGCACTTTCAGTAAATTATATTTCCAAAATATATCCCCCTCTATAGTTACTCTGGCATTACCATCTATCACTTGGACTGCCACAACCATCTCTTTTGATTTTAGAGTCTGATTTCCACTCAGTCATCAGAATATTTTAAACTTGTTATGTTTCAATTTTTAAAAATGTAAAACATAATTCAAATTTTCAAACTTAAAAGTCTAAACAAATTATGTAATTTTAACCTGAGGTCAAGGAAAGCTAAAAAAGAAAAAAAAAACCAAATCACCAAAAATGTTTATATTGGAATCTATAATCTAGGCCTGCATTTTCTAAAACCTGTCTGAGGAAATGGTCTTCTAATGTGCAAGAAAGGGGAAAACAGTTTCAGATGCAGAAGACACAGTATCTTTTCCACGGAACTTCACAGTACATATTTGTATGTTTGAGAGCTCTGAAACTCAGAGATCAAAGACACATACTCAACACTGTTTAATCCAGAATTTTACATGATCATGGGACACTTCTTATTTATAACATTTATTAATATACCCTATCATTTAGGACTACAGTTTGGAAAATGTTACCATAAACCTGAGAATTAAAGCCATAGACTGGCATCCACCAACAAATTTCAGTCTAAGCTGGCAGATATTCAAGTTGTCCAGTTCCGCCACTTCATGGTTAGCAGAGATACACAGCACACAAAGAAATGCTAAATGTGAAACTGCTGCTTTAGGGGGGGTTTGCTGTCAGCACCTCCTGCCCTGTGAGTTGAAACCTGAAGGGAAGTCAAGGCAGCTCTACATAATAAGTGGGCAAAATAGAACCCTGACCATCTGCAACTGATAAAAATGGAAACAAAGGACATAAACTCTATAGTTAATTTGATTATGAAGAGGCAGATGTTTAGCTAAAGTTCTATCAAAAGTTAAAAATCAGTCTGCAAAACTGAAAAGAAGAATATTTAGGATTCACTGCTCAGTAATTAAGTTCAAAACCATAGACATTGGCAGGTTGTTATTATTTATTAATACAATTATTGAGACACATGTTATAATAACTGAGCATCATCAAAGATTTGCAGAGGGTCACAAAAAAGAATGGACATTTTGGGAGGACTTAGTAATTAATCTTTTTTTTTTTAAAGGAAAGAATCAGGAAATAAGTTATCTGAGGACAACAGTTTAGGTAGCATTTGGTAAATTAAGCTTCCACTAATAGAACATACTTAATTCAGGAAAGTTCGTTGCAAGAAGTCAATTTAAAGATTTATACATTGGAATAAAATAATATATAGAATATGGAAGGAAACCTTGTTATAAGTGGGAACACTTTTTATTCTTAAAGGAAATACAAAAAATGTCAATAAATATTTTGTGTGTCCTAAGACTGGAGAGTGAAGGATGAATTAGTGGCAAACAAAAAATGATACATGAAGTTAATTGATATTTTCAGGGGAAAACTAAGAACTGTGGAATTTGGAATGCGTAAGAGATTATTATGAATATTTTAAGAGGAAAAGCAGAAGAGAGAGTACACACGAGCTCCTTAATAAATTAGAACTAATAAATCCATGATGGGTAAAAACCTGAGCCATTGGATTTGTTTTAATTGTCCTTTAGATAAAAATAAATAAATAAAGAGAAGCTTTCAGGAGCAGTAAGATGCAAAATGGGCGTAGTATGTCCTTTGGGAAGATGAAGGGTACACATTCAGTTAAAAGAGAAAGGTGATGGCCAGGAAGGTGGGAATTGGGCACATTCAGTGCAAACCTCATGTATCTGGCTCCCTCAAAACTCTAACTTTCTATTGTTGAAACTGATTCAAGGTCGCCCCATCCCCCACAAACTATGCAAGGGACAGGGCTTGCTATGCAAATTACTAGTGTAAACACAATTAAAGAGCTATTGTTTAAATAAACCTGGTAGGTACTTTGCCTGGCAACTCTTGGCTAGCCATTAGTAGATGTTACTAATTAACCTGCTCCTTCTGCCATCTGCTCTTTTCTCTTCACAAGCTCTCCCTTAGAAATTGCATCTATTCTCGTGACTTTCCCTCACCTCTTTACTAATGACTCCCAATCTCAGCATTCATCTCTTAACTCTTTCTAAGTGCTAGCCCCACAATTTCAAAAGCGAAATCAAATTCTGTCTGCATCAATCCAAACTCATAGTGTTTTTTCCCCAAACTGCAGCCTGATTTTAACTTCCCTATTTGAGTCAATGGTACCATCCTCCTTCCAACCAGACTGCCTTGATATCTTGAAGCAATTTAGAATTACTTTCTTCTTCATAATCCACAAATATTAAGTCCCCAAATTGCCCACTCTAATAACTCCAGCCTAGGCCATGCGCCCATTGACTCATACTGGAATCCCTGCGGGCGTCCCTGACCCTTACTCTTTCTCAATGCACACTTCTTTATACATTGCTTTAATTATGTCAATCCCCTGAACAAATGTTTTCATTTCCCACCTGCACCACACCTTATCAAACAGTATAACAGAGGCAATAAAAGAGTGGACTCTGGGGTCAGACGACTTGAGTTCAAATCCCAGCTCTACAACATCTTAGTTATAAGGCCTTTTTGCAAATGATTCACATTCTCTGTGATTCCGTTTCCTCCTCTGTAAAGTGGAAATAATAATAATATCTGTATTATAGTGTTGCTATAAGGATTAAATAAGTTAATACATTCAAAGTTTTTGAAACAATGCCTGGTACACGATTAATATGCAATAAATGCTAGCTAATATGATTATGACAAAATGTCTGTGTTTAATTTCCAGGTTTCCCTAAATTAAATTTTTCCTCAACCTAATAACTTTATTTCACAAGACTTTATAAAAGGAACTTCCATTCATCAGGCTGGACCATTTCACTATTAGATAAGATCATGTGATTTCCTGCTTCCATGCCTTCTCTGCCAAGAACATCTGTGTCATTCATCTCCCAAAGCCCACCGACCCCTGTTCTATCCCTGTCTAATTAGTCAGTCTGAGATCTGCAAGCATTTATGGGTAACACTTTACATTTTAATTGCATATTATTTCATAGTGCTCCCTCTTATTTCATCTGTATGATTCCTTTTTTTTCTTGCTATACAGCATGTGCAATGAAAAGAATTCTAGACTGATGTCAAACGAACTTTTTGACTTTAACCAGTAATTTAATCACTGTGCTTCTTGTTGCTTCCATTTATCAAAGAGTACCAGGCAAATTGTAAGCATTTGACAAACATATGATTTATAAATCATTGAGTTAAGAAAATTTTTTTTAAAGAATTGAGGGGTAGATTATCACATAGGTGCTTTTAGACTAACAATAATTCTAATTCGTGTATAACCTGTCATTTCTCTTTGCTGTATCTCAGAAAAGTGCTGGAAAAAAAAAAAAGAGCAGTGGCAGGTGGGTATTGGCCAGTTACTTTGTTGTGAGCAGTTTACTTACATAATTTCACTCAGTTCACTATGGAGTGGGTATTTTTGCCACGGTTTCATAAAGAGATAATTATATTTAGAGATATCCATAAAATTGGAAAAAGCGCCCTGCTTTAGGAAGTTTCACAGCTTGTTCAGATCCACATCAAGAACTGTTTGTAGGAAAAAACCATTTCTTTCCACTACCCCACATTTCTTCTTTCATAGCAGTTGCCCAGTAAATAATTCTGGTAGTTTAGTTTAGTGTAAGTACTTAAAATTATAGTCACATTTATGTTAAAAGATGAACATTTTATTATGCTTCACTACATGCTCTATAATATTTAGAGAATCAGTGTTTTATATTTCAGAAATTTTAATGATTTATTCATAATTTTCCCCAATATTATCTAAATTGGTAAATGTTCAGTGAGCTTAATAGGTTGAAAATAATGTGTGTTGGTTTATGCTCTTTTGTATCCAAGGCTAATTTTCCTAAATATCTACATCTAAATTGCTAGGCATCACTAATTAGAACAGCAGTTATCAGTTAAATAACTTGATCTTTAAGTTGCAAACCTGAAACAACTCATAGGCAAATTACCAATTTAGTGATTATTGACTGAATACAGCTTTTGAAGAAACTTTCTAGTGTGTTATATAAGGCATAAGCAGCTTGAAAGTTAGATGAATTAGAGAAGCAGATGCCAAAAAATTATGACAGAAATGCAAATTAGCTACACAATATGTTAAAAAGGAAGGCAATCGTGGCATTTATCACCAGACAGAATCATGTAAGCATAGATGGCACCAAAGAGTTCACAAATCTGAGTCTGCAAACTAGCTGAGCTACTTTCTGAATACATGACATTGAAAAAAATCATTTCCCCTCTTTCACTAAATCTCAGGTCACTTATCTGTAAGATGTATTACCTAACTTGCATGTGTGCATATTTTATTGCCACATAAAATAAAATTATACATACATATTAATATGCTATTACAATTACATAGGTAATAGTTATATGTTTAGTTTATAAAGTATAAAAGAATATTAAATAGCAAACACTATTATAAACAGTAATTAAAAGGTTAGAGTTTCTAGAAAAAAATAAAAGTTTATATATCAATGGGATTTTTAAAAAATAATTCAGTCTAAGACAATCGTTCTTCAAATAAACTATTGGAAAGTAATAAAACTGATGAATTACAGTATGTTTTAACCAAGAACTTTTGAAACAACGGTACCAAATTTTTGCAGGGATATATTCAGTTTGATATGACTGACTGCTACATAGCTTGTTAGCCATTTAAAGAACATCTTTACATGGTGAGAAATAGCAGTAAAAGGGAGAATTTCATAAAATAATGTGAACCACAGAGCTGAACTCAAGTTCTTTTTGACCTTTAAATAACTTGAAAAAATAGTGCCAGATTGTGCCCTCAAATATAAGAAATGTAGACAGCAAGAGAGAAATAATCCATGTCTTTTGTAGGCAATGTCACAGTCAGGAAGAACACACAGGATTCCCCCAAACTTTGCCATTTTAAGTGTTGAGAGCTTCAATTCAAATAGTAGGGGAATTAACAGTATTTCCCATGATTCATCTTTATACCATTTCTCAATATAAACCACCCTGTTTAATCTCATAATCTCTTCAGCCAATTCCTTTGAATATTTCCTCCTTGAAGATAGGAGAAAGGGAGGAAATTAACATTGATGTCTAAATCCCTTGTCTACTATCAACCCTTGAAATTACAGTAGTCTTTGAGATTCTTCCTTCATTTTCTGAATAGCAAAGACTCGTGAGAATTAAACTATTGGTGGAAAGTTCACAGTCATCCAACATTTATAACATTTATATTTGCCTGAAAATCTCACTAATGCATTACCAAAAAAAAGCTGTTTAAGGCAAAGTCTGCTTAATAAAGGTTGTAGGTATTTTTGTGAGAAAAACAAAGACAGGAAGATAATTTGCATTGATTGAAATATAGTTTGTATAATGTATCCATTCAAATTTTTCTCAGATTTTATCCTAAAGGGAAAAAGACCTAGCAACCACAATAAGCACAGTTGAATGTTATAATTTTGTGCATAAGGGTGGAGGTGAATTAAGAGGAAAAGCACCAAATGGCCAGTCTATTAAAGAAAAAAGGAAGGAACAAGGACACCACAAGCAGTTGATAAGAGCACAGACACATGCATTGACTAAATCTCTTCCCACACATCACAGTTAAGCAGCTAATGATGCCCTTTGTTTCCCTTCACAAGGAGAAGGCACATTTTGCTCATTAAATCATCCACCAGTGGATTGGTTGCTACTTCAAAAAAAAATATAGTGTTTGTGTTGAAAGTAGTAAGATGGATTCATGAAGGCAAATAGCTTACCTGAGATTCTTTCCAAAATGCATGTGAAAAGAAATATTCTGGCAGAGGAAGAATGTATGAGCCAATTCAACAATTCATGATTTAAAGACTTAAAAATAAAGTTTTTATGTAGCACCACTTGCATAAACAAGCAGATCAATTCTGTGACATCTTGGCTGGAAAACGGCAACCTCTTTTTTAACTTTTGTACTAAGTCTATCTGTTACAGCTGCCTGCTCATCTCTAGTTCTCCACGGTGCTTGAACTGTAACTTGAAACTGTCTAGAACAGTATTCTCCTTGTCTGATCATAACAACCCCCACTGATACTTGTTAAAAACACAGCTTCCTCCGTCCCATTCCAAAGCTACTCAGTCAGAAACTTCCCCAAAGAAGTTTGTTGTTGTTGTTTTTTATTGAGTTGGAGTCTCACTCTGTCACTCAGACTGGAGTGTAGTGGCCCGCTCCCGGCCACCGCAGCCTCCACCTGCTGTGCTCCGGCGATCCTTCTGCCTCAGCCTTCCAAGTAGCTGGAACTACAGGCACGTGCTACCACGCCTGGCTGATTTTTTTTTATTTATTGTAGAGATGAGGTCTCACCAAGTTGCCCAGGCAGGTCTGGTACCTGCGGGCTCAGGCAATCTGCTCACCTCGGCCTCCCAAACCGCTGGAATTACAGGCTGAGCCACCGAGCCCAGCCCCAGAGAAGTTTTAATCTCCAGATAATTTTTATGATCGGGAAATTTGGGCTAATTGCCTCCAAACATTTCTGTGACCTTTTCTGAACCTTGATCTGTATCCTGCTGTACCCTCATCTAACACATACATTTCAAAGTGAAGAAATGAAAAAGATACAACTTTAATTCAAATTGGTTGTCTCTACCATAGGAATAATTTCATCATTATCTTCGTCTCACCACTTAATGTCAAAGAATTTTTTTTCCCAAGTCAAAAAAACTTTTATTATGATTCACATATTTTATATAAAAATAAATGTAACAAAGGTGTCAGGATTGTACTAAAAAAACACACATTTATACAGGTTGTTCCACCTCCACTTGGGATAAGAGTCTCTCGACATAAGCTCCAGCAGCTGCACCTGTCCCAGGCCATTTTGCAAATACCGCCCGGGGCACACTTCACCCAGCCCACGGAGCAGCAGGAGCAGCACCTCAGTCTTCTTGTAGGATGGGCATTTTCACTCTTTGCACTTGCAGGAGCCAGCACAAACACAGGTGTCACCAGTGGCACAGGAGCAGTTGGGGTCCATGTCGATTCAGGCGAGGCTGGATTTGCAGGAGAGAAGGAAGAGGCAGGGGAGTACGTGGAAGATTTGTCAACTAATTTTAATGTAAGAGTTATAAAGATCCTTTTCTAAGGGACAGAACTTAAAATATCATTAAAAATCAAATGGACATTTTACCTCACATTCATCAAACCATTCAAGAACAAAAATAAGACGCATCCTGTAGGGAAGAGACAAACAATGATACACCATGCTTTTCTCTCTTCCTGGGGTGAGCCAGAAGGTTATGAGAAAACTATTCCATGTTGTAAAGTGAAAATATGCATGGCTGATTAAGCTAAAGACTGAAGAAAGAGTTTGACCAATAATAGTTTTAAAGATAGAAGGCAGATTCCTGATGTACAAATAAACATAATACAAGAAACCACCTGCTACAGAAGGCAGTTTGTAACCATGAACATCTCTAAGCCAACAAAACAATTGTCCCTCCTATCCTTTAAAGATTTCCAAGGACAGGGACACCCTGGGATTACTATTCTATTACCTCTATATCATAACTTTTTCTTGTGTATAATTAATATGTAATTTCTCAGTAAAGTTCTAATTCATTAGGTTTGTTTATTTGGGCACATTACCTTTATCAAACTGATAAAGAGAAATTTCAAAGAAAAAAGAGCCACAGCCAGCTATCAAATCCAACTGCCCACCTGAATTCTCCCTGCAAGATTTTTTCAAAGTAATCATTTAGCTTCAGCTTGAATATTACCAATATTTGCAACAGCGTGTGCATCTGTTGCCATTTCCACTAGAAAGCGTTTTCTTGTCCTATGAGCAAATCCATCTCCCGGAAACTTCTACCTCATTGATCCTAGTTCAACTCACTGAGGTCATCTAGAGAAAGTTTAACCCTCTTCCATTTGACATTTACAAACATTTACATCAAACCAATTTTGAGCTTCATATCTACTGGTTCAATTTCTCTGGTAGCTTTAACTCTTCAAAATAGAATACCATGTTGCTTGCTACTTCTCTCATTCTGGTTTGTGTTTGTCTTACAACTTGTGAAGACCCAGTAATAACACCATCATTTTCTTCATCCATTTTACTACATACCTACTTAAGTATCTGAAAGAGTGCAGGAACCCTCACCCCAAAACATTCTTCTTTGACCTTTTGAGCTGGCTATTCAGAGGGACTGAAGTACCAGGACAGCTGAAAAGTTGTTTTGGTGGGGGAGATTTGTATTTGTAGAGAAAATCTGCATTGATGCAGCCAGGCTTTCTCTAAGGCCTTCTCTTGTCCAATCTAGGAAAGTTAACTCAGAATCAGACACCTTTAAAGGTCTGAAAGAAACATTCACCATCTATTTTCTCTGAGGGTTGCTACATCTGAGCTTACATCTTCCTAACAAGACCATCTTTGCTAACCAATACTTCTTTTCTCTCCCTTTCTCATAACCTGTTTTGCCACCATAAACTATTTTGCCACTATCCAAGTCCCCATTTTTTCTGTAACCTCAAGATGTTATATACAGAGTTTGACAAGTAATTTTGTGAATTTGCCACCATGTGCTTACATTGGTAGCACTGTACAAACAACTTGCTTAAGGTTTCATAACCTAACTATATCAGTATGTCACAGCTGTGTTTGTGTTAATGTGTGGCAATGTCTTACCGAGTGGTGTTTATTATTGTTGTTGAATGTTTTTGTGTTCTGTCACGAGAATGTCGAAGCTTGAATTATAGCAATGAACAAACATTAAATTTCTTGTTAAACCTGGCAAAAATGGAAGTGCATTCAGGAACATGTTAGCCCAAGTTTATGAAGATAATGACATGAAGAAAACGTCAGTATATAAATGGATTAAATGTTTTTCTGAAGGGTGAGAAAGTGTCACTGATGAGGAAGATCAGGGTGGCCTGTAACAAGAAGAGCTAATGAAAACATTGTAAAAATTTGTTGAATTGCATGACAAAATTGTTGGCTGACTCTGAGAACCATAGCTGACCAAATAAGCATGGATAGAGAAACAGAAAAATCTTAACTGAAAATCTTGGCACCAGAAAGGTGTGTGCAAAAATGATCCTGAAGGAGTTCTTGCATCACGACAATGTACTAGCTCACACAGTACTCTCTGTGAGGGAGTTTTTAGCCAGTAAACAAATAGCTGTATTGGAATACTCTTCTTACTCACCTGATCTGGCCCCCAATGACTTTTTTCTTTACTCAAAGATAAAGGAAATATTGAAAGGAAGGCATTTTGATGATATTCAGGACATCAAGAGTAATATGACAGCTCTGATGGCCATTTCAGAAAAAGAGTCCCAAAATTGCTTTGATGGATGGGTTAGGTGCTGGCATCATTGCATAGTTTCCCAGGGGGAGCACTTTGAAGGTGACCATAGTGATATTAAGCAATGAGTTATGCAGCACTTTTTCTATGACGAGTTCGCAAACTTAATTGTCAGACTTCATAAGCTTCAGTACTCCATCCAGGAGTTGTGGTAATCACCTTTTGGTTTTCTCCAATCTGTACATCTTTGGACTAATTAATCTACCTTCTGTCAGATAATTTTTCAGCAAACCTTCAGAGGGCGAAGGGGAAGCTATTCCTTGGCCCCTACATCTCAAAGATTATATTATGGTAACCATATCATATTGTTGCCTCACACTGCACTTCCTATGATATAAGGATACACACATCTCTATGCAAGAAACATTTACATTGCTTACTTGTGAAGTTATTTTTGGGTCCAGGAACAGGTCCTCAGATTTTTACCTATTAAGGTCATTTTGATAGATTTAGGCCATTATTTCAGCCTGTAAAGATTGTCTTGGTCCCAATTCTGTCATCCAGTACAGTCAGCATAGTTCCAATCTTTGTGCCATTTATGAACCTGATAAAATGTCTTGTATATTTCTATAGATTAAAAACTCTGACAATACAGAGCTCAAGATACCACTAGAAGTTCCAGCAGCAGAATAACTAGTCCTTCAACCGGTTGCAAATTTTCTAATTGTACTACCATTACAGTAACTATCACTCAGTCTCTATTTATCCATTGTGTTCAAGAGATTCCCATGGAAGACCTTTGTCCAGAAGGAACAGAATTAGAGAATCAGAAAGAACTTATGATTGGGTGGGAATTTCTTCATCACTTAATATCTCTTCAGGAAGAATTTTTAAAAACTCAAACTTCAATAGCTCTATATTCCAGATGCATATTTAGTATTTATTTAACTCCCTTGCGCTACTGCAAATCTTCTGAAGAATAAATCTCAATTTAGTGTTATTTGTTCATCAAAGAAGTAGACAACTATCTCCAGGAGAAAAGAAAGTGAAGGCTACAAAAACATCAAACATAGAATGCAGAAACAAATAATGGCTGATTTTATATCAGCAGATCAAAGATTTCTAGAAGCAATATGGTGTACTTTCCACACCTATCCCAAGGCTCTGTGCATTAGTGGGTAACCAAAAGCAGACTTTCTGGATTTCAAATACAATTTAGAACCATGTATTTCACCATTTTCACATGTGACAATTTGATTTGGGCTCAATACCAAGGGAAATATCCAGCTGGCAGTGAGTGGAACGCCAGGCAGGTGGAGAAGCTATCGGTTCCTTCAAATCGGTCTCTCCTGGCACTCAAGTTCACACACTCCAGCTGGCTTTGAAGATTTCCCAAATTCCTCAGAATCTGGGGCTCCAATTCAGAAAACCAGTTCATCCATTATTCATTATTACTTCACACCAAATTTCTAAATTAGTATCTGACATGAAAAAAGAAAAGGCTGGCTCCTTTAAATTTGAGGAGTCGTGTAGGAATGCAATAGAGGGGAGCACAATGTGACAGATTAAAGGAAGGGCACCAGTTGAGATTTTGAAACTCAATTTGAGATTTTTTTTAACCCATACATTCAAAAAGTTAGTTTCTAACCATTCCTAAATACCCATCCTCACCTGTCAAAATAATAATTGCCAAAGAAAAAATGTGCATTAGAAACTGTTGTAAATTCCCAGCATGCTTTCTAATACAAAGTTTAACATTCTTTCCACTGACTTCTTACTATGGACATGAGATGAGTTCTTATAATTTGAATTTAAGGAGAAAAAGGTTTTGTTGAGAAAAATGAGACCAGACCAACATAATCTCATGGTACAACTATCCCATTTCTTCCTTTTGGTCCAAGGAAGTATGTTTTGAGGAAGTCTAATAGTAGTTATATAACCAACGCCATTAGGTGGTTTTCAGCTGGATTTGTTTCTATGGCAGGGTCATGCTTAGCCTGTAGCAGCACAAATCATGAGTGAAATGCAAATGTTCAAAGTGTTTGCTGTTGCAAGTCAAAGAGAATCTATTTACAGAGAGAAGAGCTGGACTGTGGAGTTCTGGAGGAGAGTCCCCTGAGCTTGTAGAACCTAAGATTGCTGTTGTCAGTTTAAATAATAGGACAACACACAACTGTGTTAATTGCCAGGAGGCAGGTCTGAAAGGTTCTCTTAATTAGGATGAATAAATTTCTACCCAAAAATTTCAGTTTACTGTCAGGGTTTCCATTGTCTTCTCTGAAGCTGTCTCATTTAAGAGCCAGGTTTGAATGTTGTGTGCAGTGAATGTAAATGACCTCAAGCTGAGGGACTTCTGCAGACAGACCCAGGTAGTCTTATTACCAATGCTAATAACACTCTACTTGTCAAATGCTGGGCTGCATGTGTCCCAGGTTTTGACATCTCTGCATTTCTGCACGTTGTATACAGATGTGCTAAGGGTTTGGACTTGCAGGAAGAATATCAACACTGAGTCTTAAAAGCAGGACAGAAAGTTATGCCCACTGTGTGATAACAGTGATATATGCTGTAAGACTAGTGGAAATGTCTCTTGTACCCCATCCACCCCACTAGGAATCATATGAGTGAATAAATTACAAGAAGTCAGACAGGGAATCAGCTAAGGAAAATAAAGCAGGCCCAATGAAGTCTCTTCAACAGGAGACTGTTATATTCTTTAAAATAAGTGATTAAGTAACCATGAGAAATAAATACTGTCTATTCTTTTATTTGGGGGGGGGTTGGAGTCTCACTCTGTCGCCCAGACTGGAGTGCAGCGGCCGCTCCCGGCCACCGCAGCCTCGACCTGCTGGGTTCTG